>NC_074688.1:8654073-8737165 GCF_029448725.1 Salvelinus fontinalis | reverse complement strand
CCAGTCTGTTGAACACAGTGATGCGTCTGGTCCAGTCTGTTGAACACAGTGTGGTGATATGTCTGGTCCAGTCTGTTGAACACAGTGTAGTGATGTGTCTGGTCCAGACTGTTGAACACAGTGATGCGTCTTGTCCAGTCTGTTGAACACAGTGATGTGATGTGTCTGGTCTAGTCTGTTGAACACAGTATAGTGATGTGTCTGGTCTAGTCTGTTGAACACAGTATAGTGATGTGTCTGGTCCAGTCTGTTGAACACAGCGATGCGTCTGGTCCAGTCTGTTGAACACAGTGATGTGTCTGGTCCAGTCTGTTGAACACAGTGTAGTGATATGTCTGGTCTAGTCTGTTGAACACAGTGCAGTGATGTGTCTGGTCTAGTCTGTTGAACACAGTGATGCGTCTGGTCCAGTCTGTTCAACACAGTGATGCGTCTGGTCCAGTCTGTTCAACACAGTGATGCGTCTGGTCCAGTCTGTTCAACACAGTGTTGCGTCTGGTCCAGTCTGTTGAACACAGTGATGCGTCTGGTCCAGTCTGTTGAACACAGTGATGTGTCTGGTCCAGTCTGTTTAACACAGTGATGTGTCTGGTCCAGTCTGTTGAACACAGTGATGCGTCTGGTCCAGTCTGTTGAACACAGTGATGGGTCTGGTCCAGTCTGTTTAACACAGTGATGTGTCTGGTCCAGTCTGTTTAACACAGTGATGTGCCTGGTCCAGTCTGTTTAACACAGTGATGTGCCTGGTCCAGTCTGTTTAACACAGTGATATGTCTGGTCCAGTCTGTTGAACACGGTGATGCGCCTGGTCCAGTCTGTTGAACACAGTGATGCGTCTGGTCCAGTCTGTTGAACACAGTGATGTGTCTGGTCCAGTCTGTTTAACACAGTGATGTGTCTGGTCCAGTCTGTTTAACACAGTGATGTGTCTGGTCCAGTCTGTTGAACACAGTGATGCATCTCGTCCAGTCTGTTGAACACAGTGATGCGCCTGGTCCAGTCTGTTGAACACAGTGATGTGTCTGGTCCAGTCTGTTGAACACAGTGATGTGTCTGGTCCAGTCTGTTGAACACAGTGATGGGTCTGGTCCAGTCTGTTTAACACAGTGATGTGTCTGGTCCAGTCTGTTGAACAAAGTGATGTGTCTGGTCCAGTCTGTTTAACACAGTGATGTGTCTGGTCCAGTCTGTTGAACACAGTGATGCGTCTGGTCCAGTCTGTTGAACACAGTGATGGGTCTGGTCCAGTCTGTTTAACGCAGTGATGTGTCTGGTCCAGTCTGTTTAACACAGTGATGTGTCTGGTCCAGTCTGTTTAACACAGTGATGTGTCTGGTCCAGTCTGTTGAACACAGTATAGTGATGTGTCTGGTCCAGTCTGTTGAACACAGTGATGTGTCTGGTCCAGTCTGTTGAACACGGTGATGTGTCTGGTCCAGTCTGTTGAACACAGTGATGTGTCTGGTCCAGTCTGTTGAACACAGTGATGTGTCTGGTCCAGTCTGTTGAACACAGTATAGTGATGTGTCTGGTCCAGTCTGTTGAACACAGTATAGTGATGTGTCTGGTCCAGTCTGTTGAACACAGTGATGTGTCTGGTCCAGTCTGTTTAACACAGTGATGTGTCTGGTCCAGTCTGTTGAACACAGTATAGTGATGTGTCTGGTCCAGTCTGTTGAACACAGTGATGTGTCTGGTCCAGTCTGTTGAACACAGTGATGTGTCTGGTCCAGTCTGTTTAACACAGTGATGCGTCTGGTCCAGTCTGTTGAACACAGTGATGCGCCTGGTCCAGTCTGTTGAACACAGTGTAGTGATGTGTCTGGTCCAGTCTGTTGAACACAGTGTAGTGATGTGTCTGGTCCAGTCTGTTGAACACAGTGTAGTGATGTGTCTGGTCCAGTCTGTTAAACACAGTGATGCATCTGGTCCAATCTGTTGAACACAGTGTAGTGATGTGTCTGGTCCAGTCTGTTGAACACAGTGATGCATCTGGTCCAATCTGTTGAACACAGTGTAGTGATGTGTCTGGTCCAGTCTGTTTAACACAGTGATGTGCCTGGTCCAGTCTGTTGAACACAGTGTAGTGATGTGTCTGGTCCAGTCTGTTTAACACAGTGATGTGCCTGGTCCAGTCTGTTTAACACAGTGATGTGCCTGGTCCAGTCTGTTTAACACAGTGATATGTCTGGTCCAGTCTGTTGAACACAGTGATATGTCTGGTCCAGTCTGTTGAACAAAGTGATGCGTCTGGTCCAGTCTGTTGAACACAGTGATGTGTCTGGTCCAGTCTGTTTAACACAGTGATGTGTCTGGTCCAGTCTGTTTAACACAGTGATGTGTCTGGTCCAGTCTGTTTAACACAGTGATGTGTCTGGTCCAGTCTGTTGAACACAGTGATGCGTCTGGTCCAGTCTGTTTAACACAGTGTTGTGTCTGGTCCAGTCTGTTGAACACAGTGATGTGTCTGGTCCAGTCTGTTGAACACAATGATGCGTCTGGTCCAGTCTGTTGAACACAGTGATGTGTCTGGTCCAGTCTGTTTAACACAGTGATGTGTCTGGTCCAGTCTGTTGAACACAGTGATGCGTCTGGTCCAGTCTGTTGAACACAGTGATGGGTCTGGTCCAGTCTGTTTAACACAGTGATGTGTCTGGTCCAGTCTGTTTAACACAGTGATGTGTCTGGTCCAGTCTGTTTAACACAGTGATGTGCCTGGTCCAGTCTGTTTAACACAGTGATGTGCCTGGTCCAGTCTGTTTAACACAGTGATATGTCTGGTCCAGTCTGTTGAACACGGTGATGCGCCTGGTCCAGTCTGTTGAACATAGTGATGTGTCTGGTCCATTCTGTTTAACACAGTGATGTGTCTGGTCCAGTCTGTTGAACACAGTGATGCGTCTGGTCCAGTCTGTTGAACACAGTGATGTGTCTGGTCCAGTCTGTTTAACACAGTGATGCGTCTGGTCCAGTCTGTTGAACACAGTGATGCGTCTGGTCCAGTCTGTTGAACACAGTGATGCGTCTGGTCCAGTCTGTTGAACACAGTGATGTGTCTGGTCCAGTCTGTTGAACACAGTGATGTGTCTGGTCCAGTCTGTTGAACACAGTGATGTGTCTGGTCCAGTCTGTTGAACACAGTGATGCGTCTGGTCCAGTCTGTTTAACACAGTGATGCGTCTGGTCCAGTCTGTTTAACACAGTGATGTGTCTGGTCCAGTCTGTTGAACACAGTGATGCGTCTGGTCCAGTCTGTTGAACACAGTGATGTGTCTGGTCCAGTCTGTTTAACACAGTGATGTGTCTGGTCCAGTCTGTTGTACACAGTGATGGGTCTGGTCCAGTCTGTTGAACACAGTGATGGGTCAGGTCCAGTCTGTTTAACACAGCGATGTGTCTGGTCCAGTCTGTTGAACACAGTGTAGTGATATGTCTGGTCCAGTCTGTTGAACACAGTGTAGTGATGTGTCTGGTCCAGTCTGTTGAACACAGTGATGTGTCTGGTCCAGTCTGTTTAACACGGTGATGCGCCTGGTCCAGTCTGTTGAACACAGTGATGCGCCTGGTCCAGTCTGTTGAACACAGTGATGCGCCTGGTCCAGTCTGTTGAACACAGTGTAGTGATGTGCCTGGTCCAGTCTGTTTAACACAGTGATATGTCTGGTCTAGTCTGTGTAACACGGTGATGCGCCTGGTCCAGTCTGTTGAACACAGTGATGTGTCTGGTCCAGTCTGTTTAACACAGTGATGTGTCTGGTCCAGTCTGTTTAACACAGTGATGTGTCTGGTCCAGTCTGTTTAACACAGTGATGCGTCTGGTCCAGTCTGTTGAACACAGTGATGCGTCTGGTCCAGTCTGTTGAACACACTGATGCGTCTGGTCCAGTCTGTTGAACACAGTGATGCGTCTGGTCCAGTCTGTTGAACACAGTGATGCGTCTGGTCCAGTCTGTTGAACACAGTGATGTGTCTGGTCCAGTCTGTTGAACACAGTGTAGTGATGTGTCTGGTCCAGTCTGTTGAACACAGTGATGTGTCTGGTCCAGTCTGTTTAACACAGTGATGTGTCTGGTCCAGTCTGTTGAACACGGTGATGCGCCTGGTCCAGTCTGTTGAACACAGTGATGCGCCTGGTCCAGTCTGTTGAACACAGTGATGTGTCTGGTCCAGTCTGTTGAGCACAGTGTAGTGATGCGTCTGGTCCAGTCTGTTGAACACAGTGATGCGTCTGATCCAGTCTGTTGAACACAGTGATGTGTCTGGTCCAGTCTGTTTAACACAGTGATGCGTCTGGTCCAGTCTGTTGAACACAGTGATGCATCTGGTCCAGTCTGTTGAACACAGTGATGCGTCTGGTCCAGTCTGTTGAACACAGTGTAGTGATATGTCTGGTCCAGTCTGTTGAACACAGTGTAGTGATGTGTCTGGTCCAGTCTGTTGAACACAGTGATGTGTCTGGTCCAGTCTGTTTAACACAGTGATGTGTCTGGTCCAGTCTGTTGAACACGGTGATGCGCCTGGTCCAGTCTGTTGAACACAGTGATGCGCCTGGTCCAGTCTGTTGAACACAGTGATGCGCCTGGTCCAGTCTGTTGAACACAGTGTAGTGATGTGCCTGGTCCAGTCTGTTTAACACAGTGATGTGTCTGGTCCAGTCTGTTTAACACAGTGATATGTCTGGTCCAGTCTGTTGAACACAGTGATGTGTCTGGTCCAGTCTGTTGAACACAGTGATGTGTCTGGTCCAGTCTGTTGAACACAGTGATGTGTCTGGTCCAGTCTGTTGAACACAGTGATGCGTCTGGTCCAGTCTGTTGAACACAGTGATGCGTCTGGTCCAGTCTGTTGAACACAGTGATGCGTCTGGTCCAGTCTGTTGAACACAGTGATGCATCTGGTCCAGTCTGTTGAACACAGTGATGCGTCTGGTCCAGTCTGTTGAACACAGTGTAGTGATATGTCTGGTCCAGTCTGTTGAACACAGTGTAGTGATGTGTCTGGTCCAGTCTGTTGAACACAGTGATGTGTCTGGTCCAGTCTGTTTAACACAGTGATGTGTCTGGTCCAGTCTGTTGAACACGGTGATGCGCCTGGTCCAGTCTGTTGAACACAGTGATGCGCCTGGTCCAGTCTGTTGAACACAGTGATGCGCCTGGTCCAGTCTGTTGAACACAGTGTAGTGATGTGCCTGGTCCAGTCTGTTTAACACAGTGATGTGTCTGGTCCAGTCTGTTTAACACAGTGATATGTCTGGTCCAGTCTGTTGAACACAGTGATGTGTCTGGTCCAGTCTGTTGAACACAGTGATGTGTCTGGTCCAGTCTGTTGAACACAGTGATGTGTCTGGTCCAGTCTGTTGAACACAGTGATGTGTCTGGTCCAGTCTGTTGAACACAGTGATGCGTCTGGTCCAGTCTGTTGAACACAGTGATGCGTCTGGTCCAGTCTGTTGAACACAGTGATGTGTCTGGTCCAGTCTGTTGAACACAGTGTGGCGATATGTCTGGTCCAGTCTGTTGAACACAGTGTAGTGATGTGTCTGGTCCAGACTGTTGAACACAGTGATGCGTCTTGTCCAGTCTGTTGAACACAGTGATGTGATGTGTCTGGTCTAGTCTGTTGAACACAGTATAGTGATGTGTCTGGTCTAGTCTGTTGAACACAGTATAGTGATGTGTCTGGTCCAGTCTGTTGAACACAGCGATGCGTCTGGTCCAGTCTGTTGAACACAGTGATGTGTCTGGTCCAGTCTGTTGAACACAGTGTAGTGATATGTCTGGTCTAGTCTGTTGAACACAGTGCAGTGATGTGTCTGGTCCAGTCTGTTTAACACAGTGATGGGTCTGGTCCAGTCTGTTTAACACAGTGATGTGTCTGGTCCAGTCTGTTGAACAAAGTGATGTGTCTGGTCCAGTCTGTTTAACACAGTGATGTGTCTGGTCCAGTCTGTTGAACACAGTGATGCGTCTGGTCCAGTCTGTTGAACACAGTGATGGGTCTTGTCCAGTCTGTTTAACACAGTGATGTGTCTGGTCCAGTCTGTTTAACACAGTGATGTGTCTGGTCCAGTCTGTTGAACACAGTATAGTGATGTGTCTGGTCCAGTCTGTTGAACACAGTGATGTGTCTGGTCCAGTCTGTTGAACACGGTGATGTGTCTGGTCCAGTATGTTGAACACAGTGATGTGTCTGGTCCAGTCTGTTGAACACAGTGATGTGTCTGGTCCAGTCTGTTGAACACAGTATAGTGATGTGTCTGGTCCAGTCTGTTGAACACAGTGATGTGTCTGGTCCAGTCTGTTTAACACAGTGATGTGTCTGGTCCAGTAAGTTGAACACAGTATAGTGATGTGTCTGGTCCAGTCTGTTGAACACAGTGATGTGTCTGGTCCAGTCTGTTGAACACAGTGATGTGTCTGGTCCAGTCTGTTTAACACAGTGATGCGTCTGGTCCAGTCTGTTGAACACAGTGATGCGCCTGGTCCAGTCTGTTGAACACAGTGTAGTGATGTGTCTGGTCCAGTCTGTTGAACACAGTGTAGTGATGTGTCTGGTCCAGTCTGTTGAACACAGTGTAGTGATGTGTCTGGTCCAGTATGTTGAACACAGTGTAGTGATGCATCTGGTCCAGTCTGTTGAACACAGTGATGCATCTGGTCCAATCTGTTGAACACAGTGTAGTGATGTGTCTGGTCCAGTCTGTTTAACACAGTGATGTGCCTGGTCCAGTCTGTTGAACACAGTGTAGTGATGTGTCTGGTCCAGTCTGTTGAACACCGTGTAGTGATGTGTCTGGTCCAGTCTGTTTAACACAGTGAAGTGCCTGGTCCAGTCTGTTTAACACAGTGATGTGCCTGGTCCAGTCTGTTTAACACAGTGATATGTCTGGTCCAGTCTGTTGAACACAGTGATATGTCTGGTCCAGTCTGTTGAACAAAGTGATGCGTCTGGTCCAGTCTGTTGAACACGGTGATGCGCCTGGTCCAGTCTGTTGAACACAGTGATGTGTCTGGTCCAGTCTGTTTAACACAGTGATGTGTCTGGTCCAGTCTGTTGAACACAGTGATGCGTCTGGTCCAGTCTGTTGAACACAGTGATGTGTCTGGTCCAGTCTGTTTAACACAGTGATGTGTCTGGTCCAGTCTGTTGAACACAGTGATGCGTCTGGTCCAGTCTGTTGAACACAGTGATGCGTCTGGTCCAGTCTGTTGAACACAGTGATGTGTCTGGTCCAGTCTGTTGAACACAGTGATGTGTCTGGTCCAGTCTGTTGAACACAGTGATGTGTCTGGTCCAGTCTGTTGAACACAGTGATGGGTCTGGTCCAGTCTGTTTAACACAGTGATGTGTCTGGTCCAGTCTGTTTAACACAGTGATGTGTCTGGTCCAGTCTGTTTAACACAGTGATGTGCCTGGTCCAGTCTGTTTAACACAGTGATATGGCTGGTCCAGTCTGTTGAACACGGTGATGCGCCTGTTCCAGTCTGTTTAACACAGTGATGTGTCTGGTCCAGTCTGTTGAACACAGTGATGTGTCTGGTCCAGTCTGTTGAACACAGTGATGCGTCTGGTCCAGTCTGTTTAACACAGTGATGTGTCTGGTCCAGTCTGTTTAACACAGTGATGCGTCTGGTCCAGTCTGTTTAACACAGTGATGTGTCTGGTCCAGTCTGTTTAACACAGTGATGTGCCTGGTCCAGTCTGTTTAACACAGTGATATGGCTGGTCCAGTCTGTTGAACACGGTGATGCGCCTGGTCCAGTCTGTTTAACACAGTGATGCGTCTGGTCCAGTCTGTTGAACACAGTGATGTGTCTGGTCCAGTCTGTTGAACACAGTGATGCGTCTGGTCCAGTCTGTTGAACACAGTGATGCGTCTGGTCCAGTCTGTTTAACACAGTGATGCGTCTGGTCCAGTCTGTTTAACACAGTGATGTGCCTGGTCCAGTCTGTTTAACACAGTGATATGTCTGGTCCAGTCTGTTGAACACAGTGATGTGTCTGGTCCAGTCTGTTGAACACAGTGATGTGTCTGGTCCAGTCTGTTGAACACAGTGTAGTGATATGTCTGGTCCAGTCTGTTGAACACAGTGTAGTGATGTGTCTGGTCCAGTCTGTTGAACACAGTGATGTGTCTGGTCCAGTCTGTTTAACACGGTGATGCGCCTGGTCCAGTCTGTTGAACACAGTGATGCGCCTGGTCCAGTCTGTTGAACACAGTGATGCGCCTGGTCCAGTCTGTTGAACACAGTGTAGTGATGTGTCTGGTCCAGTCTGTTTAACACAGTGATGTGTCTGGTCCAGTCTGTTTAACACAGTGATGTGCCTGGTCCAGTCTGTTTAACACAGTGATATGTCTGGTCCAGTCTGTTGAACACGGTGATGCGCCTGGTCCAGTCTGTTTAACACAGTGATGTGTCTGGTCCAGTCTGTTTAACACAGTGATGTGTCTGGTCCAGTCTGTTGAACACAGTGATGCGTCTGGTCCAGTCTGTTGAACACAGTGATGCGTCTGGTCCAGTCTGTTTAACACAGTGATGCGTCTGGTCCAGTCTGTTTAACACAGTGATGTGTCTGGTCCAGTCTGTTGAACACAGTGATGCGTCTGGTCCAGTCTGTTGAACACAGTGATGTGTCTGGTCCAGTCTGTTTAACACAGTGATGTGTCTGGTCCAGTCTGTTGTACACAGTGATGGGTCTGGTCCAGTCTGTTGAACACAGTGATGGGTCAGGTCCAGTCTGTTTAACACAGCGATGTGTCTGGTCCAGTCTGTTTAACACAGTGATGTGTCTGGTCCAGTCTGTTTAACACAGTGATGTGCCTGGTCCAGTCTGTTTAACACAGTGATGCGCCTGGTCCAGTCTGTTGAACACAGTGATGTGTCTGGTCCAGTCTGTTGAACACAGTGTAGTGATATGTCTGGTCCAGTCTGTTGAACACAGTGTAGTGATGTGTCTGGTCCAGTCTGTTGAACACAGTGATGTGTCTGGTCCAGTCTGTTTAACACGGTGATGCGCCTGGTCCAGTCTGTTGAACACAGTGATGCGCCTGGTCCAGTCTGTTGAACACAGTGATGCGCCTGGTCCAGTCTGTTGAACACAGTGTAGTGATGTGCCTGGTCCAGTCTGTTTAACACAGTGATATGTCTGGTCTAGTCTGTGTAACACGGTGATGCGCCTGGTCCAGTCTGTTGAACACAGTGATGTGTCTGTTCCAGTCTGTTTAACACAGTGATGTGTCTGGTCCAGTCTGTTTAACACAGTGATGTGTCTGGTCCAGTCTGTTTAACACAGTGATGCGTCTGGTCCAGTCTGTTGAACACAGTGATGCGTCTGGTCCAGTCTGTTGAACACACTGATGCGTCTGGTCCAGTCTGTTGAACACAGTGATGCGTCTGGTCCAGTCTGTTGAACACAGTGATGCGTCTGGTCCAGTCTGTTGAACACAGTGATGTGTCTGGTCCAGTCTGTTGAACACAGTGTAGTGATGTGTCTGGTCCAGTCTGTTGAACACAGTGATGTGTCTGGTCCAGTCTGTTTAACACAGTGATGTGTCTGGTCCAGTCTGTTGAACACGGTGATGCGCCTGGTCCAGTCTGTTGAACACAGTGATGCGCCTGGTCCAGTCTGTTGAACACAGTGATGTGTCTGGTCCAGTCTGTTGAGCACAGTGTAGTGATGCGTCTGGTCCAGTCTGTTGAACACAGTGATGCGTCTGATCCAGTCTGTTGAACACAGTGATGTGTCTGGTCCAGTCTGTTTAACACAGTGATGTGTCTGGTCCAGTCTGTTTAACACAGTGATGTGTCTGGTCCAGTCTGTTGAACACAGTGATGCATCTGGTCCAGTCTGTTTAACACAGTGATGTGTCTGGTCCAGTCTGTTTAACACAGTGATGCGTCTGGTCCAGTCTGTTGAACACAGTGATGCGTCTGGTCCAGTCTGTTGAACACAGTGATGTGTCTGGTCCAGTCTGTTTAACACAGTGATGTGTCTGGTCCAGTCTGTTGAACACAGTGATGCGTCTGGTCCAGTCTGTTGAACACAGTGATGCGTCTGGTCCAGTCTGTTGAACACAGTGATGCGTCTGGTCCAGTCTGTTGAACACAGTGTAGTGATATGTCTGGTCCAGTCTGTTGAACACAGTGTAGTGATGTGTCTGGACCAGTCTGTTGAACACAGTGATGTGTCTGGTCCAGTCTGTTTAACACAGTGATGTGTCTGGTCCAGTCTGTTGAACACGGTGATGCGCCTGGTCCAGTCTGTTGAACACAGTGATGCGCCTGGTCCAGTCTGTTGAACACAGTGATGCGCCTGGTCCAGTCTGTTGAACACAGTGTAGTGATGTGCCTGGTCCAGTCTGTTTAACACAGTGATGTGTCTGGTCCAGTCTGTTTAACACAGTGATATGTCTGGTCCAGTCTGTTGAACACAGTGATGTGTCTGGTCCAGTCTGTTGAACACAGTGATGTGTCTGGTCCAGTCTGTTGAACACAGTGATGTGTCTGGTCCAGTCTGTTGAACACAGTGATGCGTCTGGTCCAGTCTGTTGAACACAGTGATGCGTCTGGTCCAGTCTGTTGAACACAGTGATGCGTCTGGTCCAGTCTGTTGAACACAGTGATGTGTCTGGTCCAGTCTGTTGAACACAGTGTGGTGATATGTCTGGTCCAGTCTGTTGAACACAGTGTAGTGATGTGTCTGGTCCAGACTGTTGAACACAGTGATGCGTCTTGTCCAGTCTGTTGAACACAGTGATGTGATGTGTCTGGTCTAGTCTGTTGAACACAGTATAGTGATGTGTCTGGTCTAGTCTGTTGAACACAGTATAGTGATGTGTCTGGTCCAGTCTGTTGAACACAGCGATGCGTCTGGTCCAGTCTGTTGAACACAGTGATGTGTCTGGTCCAGTCTGTTGAACACAGTGTAGTGATATGTCTGGTCTAGTCTGTTGAACACAGTGCAGTGATGTGTCTGGTCTAGTCTGTTGAACACAGTGATGCATCTGGTCCAGTCTGTTCAACACAGTGATGCGTCTGGTCCAGTCTGTTCAACACAGTGATGTGTCTGGTCCAGTCTGTTGAACACAGTGATGCGTCTGGTCCAGTCTGTTGAACACAGTGATGTGTCTGGTCCAGTCTGTTTAACACAGTGATGTGTCTGGTCCAGTCTGTTGAACAAAGTGATGCGTCTGGTCCAGTCTGTTGAACACAGTGATGGGTCTGGTCCAGTCTGTTTAACACAGTGATGTGTCTGGTCCAGTCTGTTTAACACAGTGATGTGCCTGGTCCAGTCTGTTTAACACAGTGATGTGCCTGGTCCAGTCTGTTTAACACAGTGATGTGCCTGGTCCAGTCTGTTTAACACAGTGATATGTCTGGTCCAGTCTGTTGAACACGGTGATGCGCCTGGTCCAGTCTGTTGAACACAGTGATGTGTCTGGTCCAGTCTGTTTAACACAGTGATGTGTCTGGTCCAGTCTGTTGAACACAGTGATGGGTCTGGTCCAGTCTGTTGAACACAGTGATGTGTCTGGTCCAGTCTGTTTAACACAGTGATGCGTCTGGTCCAGTCTGTTGAACACAGTGATGCGTCTCGTCCAGTCTGTTGAACACAGTGATGCGTCTGGTCCAGTCTGTTGAACACAGTGATGTGTCTGGTCCAGTCTGTTGAACACAGTGATGCGTCTCGTCCAGTCTGTTGAACACAGTGATGCGTCTGGTCCAGTCTGTTGAACACAGTGATGTGTCTGGTCCAGTCTGTTGAACACAGTGATGTGTCTGGTCCAGTCTGTTTAACACAGTGATGGGTCTGGTCCAGTCTGTTTAACACAGTGATGTGTCTGGTCCAGTCTGTTGAACAAAGTGATGTGTCTGGTCCAGTCTGTTTAACACAGTGATGTGTCTGGTCCAGTCTGTTGAACACAGTGATGCGTCTGGTCCAGTCTGTTGAACACAGTGATGGGTCTTGTCCAGTCTGTTTAACACAGTGATGTGTCTGGTCCAGTCTGTTTAACACAGTGATGTGTCTGGTCCAGTCTGTTTAACACAGTGATGTGTCTGGTCCAGTCTGTTGAACACAGTATAGTGATGTGTCTGGTCCAGTCTGTTGAACACAGTGATGTGTCTGGTCCAGTCTGTTGAACACGGTGATGTGTCTGGTCCAGTATGTTGAACACAGTGATGTGTCTGGTCCAGTCTGTTGAACACAGTGATGCGTCTGGTCCAGTCTGTTGAACACAGTGATGAGTCTGGTCCAGTCTGTTGAACACAGTGATGTGTCTGGTCCAGTCTGTTGAACACAGTGATGTGTCTGGTCCAGTCTGTTTAACACAGTGATGGGTCTGGTCCAGTCTGTTTAACACAGTGATGTGTCTGGTCCAGTCTGTTGAACAAAGTGATGTGTCTGGTCCAGTCTGTTTAACACAGTGATGTGTCTGGTCCAGTATGTTGAACACAGTGATGTGTCTGGTCCAGTCTGTTGAACACAGTGATGCGTCTGGTCCAGTCTGTTGAACACAGTGATGAGTCTGGTCCAGTCTGTTGAACAAAGTGATGTGTCTGGTCCAGTCTGTTTAACACAGTGATGTGTCTGGTCCAGTCTGTTGAACACAGTGATGCGTCTGGTCCAGTCTGTTGAACACAGTGATGGGTCTTGTCCAGTCTGTTTAACACAGTGATGTGTCTGGTCCAGTCTGTTTAACACAGTGATGTGTCTGGTCCAGTCTGTTTAACACAGTGATGTGTCTGGTCCAGTCTGTTGAACACAGTATAGTGATGTGTCTGATCCAGTCTGTTGAACACAGTGATGTGTCTGGTCCAGTCTGTTGAACACGGTGATGTGTCTGGTCCAGTATGTTGAACACAGTGATGTGTCTGGTCCAGTCTGTTGAACACAGTGATGTGTCTGGTCCAGTCTGTTGAACACAGTATAGTGATGTGTCTGGTCCAGTCTGTTGAACACAGTGATGTGTCTGGTCCAGTCTGTTTAACACAGTGATGTGTCTGGTCCAGTAAGTTGAACACAGTATAGTGATGTGTCTGGTCCAGTCTGTTGAACACAGTGATGTGTCTGGTCGAGTCTGTTGAACACAGTGATGTGTCTGGTCCAGTCTGTTTAACACAGTGATGCGTCTGGTCCAGTCTGTTGAACACAGTGATGCGCCTGGTCCAGTCTGTTGAACACAGTGTAGTGATGTGTCTGGTCCAGTCTGTTGAACACAGTGTAGTGATGTGTCTGGTCCAGTCTGTTGAACACAGTGTAGTGATGTGTCTGGTCCAGTATGTTGAACACAGTGTAGTGATGCATCTGGTCCAGTCTGTTGAACACAGTGATGCATCTGGTCCAATCTGTTGAACACAGTGTAGTGATGTGTCTGGTCCAGTCTGTTTAACACAGTGATGTGCCTGGTCCAGTCTGTTGAACACAGTGTAGTGATGTGTCTGGTCCAGTCTGTTGAACACCGTGTAGTGATGTGTCTGGTCCAGTCTGTTTAACACAGTGATGTGCCTGGTCCAGTCTGTTTAACACAGTGATGTGCCTGGTCCAGTCTGTTTAACACAGTGATATGTCTGGTCCAGTCTGTTGAACACAGTGATATGTCTGGTCCAGTCTGTTGAACAAAGTGATGCGTCTGGTCCAGTCTGTTGAACACAGTGATGTGTCTGGTCCAGTCTGTTTAACACAGTGATGTGTCTGGTCCAGTCTGTTGAACACAGTGATGTGTCTGGTCCAGTCTGTTGAACACAGTGATGCGTCTGGTCCAGTCTGTTTAACACAGTGTTGTGTCTGGTCCAGTCTGTTTAACACAGTGATGTGTCTGGTCCAGTCTGTTGAACACAATGATGCGTCTGGTCCAGTCTGTTGAACACAGTGATGTGTCTGGTCCAGTCTGTTTAACACAGTGATGTGTCTGGTCCAGTCTGTTGAACACAGTGATGCGTCTGGTCCAGTCTGTTGAACACAGTGATGGGTCTGGTCCAGTCTGTTTAACACAGTGATGTGTCTGGTCCAGTCTGTTTAACACAGTGATGTGTCTGGTCCAGTCTGTTTAACACAGTGATGTGCCTGGTCCAGTCTGTTTAACACAGTGATGTGCCTGGTCCAGTCTGTTTAACACTGTGATATGTCTGGTCCAGTCTGTTGAACACGGTGATGCGCCTGGTCCAGTCTGTTGAACACAGTGATGTGTCTGGTCCAGTCTGTTTAACACAGTGATGTGTCTGGTCCAGTCTGTTGAACACAGTGATGCGTCTGGTCCAGTCTGTTGAACACAGTGATGTGTCTGGTCCAGTCTGTTTAACACAGTGATGTGTCTGGTCCAGTCTGTTGAACACAGTGATGCGTCTGGTCCAGTCTGTTGAACACAGTGATGCGTCTGGTCCAGTCTGTTGAACACAGTGATGCGTCTGGTCCAGTCTGTTGAACACAGTGATGTGTCTGGTCCAGTCTGTTGAACACAGTGATGTGTCTGGTCCAGTCTGTTGAACACAGTGATGTGTCTGGTCCAGTCTGTTGAACACAGTGATGGGTCTGGTCCAGTCTGTTTAACACAGTGATGTGTCTGGTCCAGTCTGTTTAACACAGTGATGTGTCTGGTCCAGTCTGTTTAACACAGTGATGTGCCTGGTCCAGTCTGTTTAACACAGTGATATGGCTGGTCCAGTCTGTTGAACACGGTGATGCGCCTGTTCCAGTCTGTTTAACACAGTGATGTGTCTGGTCCAGTCTGTTGAACACAGTGATGTGTCTGGTCCAGTCTGTTGAACACAGTGATGCGTCTGGTCCAGTCTGTTGAACACAGTGATGCGTCTGGTCCAGTCTGTTTAACACAGTGATGCGTCTGGTCCAGTCTGTTTAACACAGTGATGTGTCTGGTCCAGTCTGTTGAACACAGTGATGCGTCTGGTCCAGTCTGTTGAACACAGTGATGTGTCTGGTCCAGTCTGTTTAACACAGTGATGTGTCTGGTCCAGTCTGTTGTACACAGTGATGGGTCTGGTCCAGTCTGTTGAACACAGTGATGGGTCAGGTCCAGTCTGTTTAACACAGCGATGTGTCTGGTCCAGTCTGTTTAACACAGTGATGTGTTTGGTCCAGTCTGTTTAACACAGTGATGTGCCTGGTCCAGTCTGTTTAACACAGTGATGTGCCTGGTCCAGTCTGTTTAACACAGTGATATGTCTGGTCCAGTCTGTTGAACACGGTGATGCGCCTGGTCCAGTCTGTTGAACACAGTGATGTGTCTGGTCCAGTCTGTTGAACACAGTGTAGTGATATGTCTGGTCCAGTCTGTTGAACACAGTGTAGTGATGTGTCTGGTCCAGTCTGTTGAACACAGTGATGTGTCTGGTCCAGTCTGTTTAACACGGTGATGCGCCTGGTCCAGTCTGTTGAACACAGTGATGCGCCTGGTCCAGTCTGTTGAACACAGTGATGCGCCTGGTCCAGTCTGTTGAACACAGTGTAGTGATGTGCCTGGTCCAGTCTGTTTAACACAGTGATATGTCTGGTCTAGTCTGTGTAACACGGTGATGCGCCTGGTCCAGTCTGTTGAACACAGTGATGTGTCTGGTCCAGTCTGTTTAACACAGTGATGTGTCTGGTCCAGTCTGTTTAACACAGTGATGTGTCTGGTCCAGTCTGTTTAACACAGTGATGTGTCTGGTCCAGTCTGTTTAACACAGTGATGTGTCTGGTCCAGTCTGTTTAACACAGTGATGCGTCTGGTCCAGTCTGTTGAACACAGTGATGCGTCTGGTCCAGTCTGTTGAACACAGTGATGCGTCTGGTCCAGTCTGTTGAACACAGTGATGCGTCTGGTCCAGTCTGTTGAACACAGTGATGTGTCTGGTCCAGTCTGTTGAACACAGTGATGTGTCTGGTCCAGTCTGTTGAACACAGTGTAGTGATGTGTCTGGTCCAGTCTGTTGAACACAGTCATGTGTCTGGTCCAGTCTGTTGAACACAGTGATGTGTCTGGTCCAGTCTGTTTAACACAGTGATGTGTCTGGTCCAGTCTGTTGAACACGGTGATGCGCCTGGTCCAGTCTGTTGAACACAGTGATGTGTCTGGTCCAGTCTGTTGAGCACAGTGTAGTGATGCGTCTGGTCCAGTCTGTTGAACACAGTGATGCGTCTGATCCAGTCTGTTGAACACAGTGATGCGTCTGGTCCAGTCTGTTTAACACAGTGATGCGTCTGGTCCAGTCTGTTTAACACAGTGATGTGTCTGGTCCAGTCTGTTGAACACAGTGATGCGTCTGGTCCAGTCTGTTTAACACAGTGATGTGTCTGGTCCAGTCTGTTTAACACAGTGATGTGTCTGGTCCAGTCTGTTGAACACAGTGATGCGTCTGGTCCAGTCTGTTGAACACAGTGATGTGTCTGGTCCAGTCTGTTTAACACAGTGATGTGTCTGGTCCAGTCTGTTGAACACAGTGATGCGTCTGGTCCAGTCTGTTGAACACAGTGTAGTGATATGTCTGGTCCAGTCTGTTGAACACAGTGTAGTGATGTGTCTGGTCCAGTCTGTTGAAAACAGTGTAGTGATGTGTCTGGTCCAGTCTGTTGAACACAGTGATGTGTCTGGTCCAGTCTGTTTAACACAGTGATGTGTCTGGTCCAGTCTGTTGAACACGGTGATGCGCCTGGTCCAGTCTGTTGAACACAGTGATGCGCCTGGTCCAGTCTGTTGAACACAGTGATGCGCCTGGTCCAGTCTGTTGAACACAGTGATGCGCCTGGTCCAGTCTGTTGAACACAGTGTAGTGATGTGCCTGGTCCAGTCTGTTTAACACAGTGATGTGTCTGGTCCAGTCTGTTTAACACAGTGATATGTCTGGTCCAGTCTGTTGAACACAGTGATATGTCTGGTCCAGTCTGTTGAACACACTGATGTGTCTGGTCCAGTCTGTTGAACACAGTGATGTGTCTGGTCCAGTCTGTTGAACACAGTGATGTGTCTGGTCCAGTCTGTTGAACACAGTGATGCGTCTGGTCCAGTCTGTTGAACACAGTGATGCGTCTGGTCCAGTCTGTTGAACACAGTGATGTGTCTGGTCCAGTCTGTTGAACACAGTGATGTGTCTGGTCCAGTCTGTTGAACACAGTGATGTGTCTGGTCCAGTCTGTTGAACACAGTCATGTGTCTGGTCCAGCCTGTTGAACACAGTGTAGTGATGTGTCTGGTCCAGTCTGTTTAACACAGTCATGTGTCTGGTCCAGTCTGTTGAACACAGTGATGTGTCTGGTCCAGTCTGTTGAACACAGTATAGTGATATGTCTGGTCCAGTCTGATTAACACAGTATAGTGATATGTCTGCTCCAGTCTGTTGAACACAGTGATGCGTCTGGTCCAGTCTGTTTAACAAAGCGATGTGTCTGGTCCAGTCTGTTGAACACAGTGTAGTGATATGTCTGGTCCAGTCTGTTGAACACAGTGATGTGTCTGGTCCAGCCTGTTGAACACTGTGTAGTGATATGTCTGGTCCAGTCTGTGTAACACAGTCATGTGTCTGGTCCAGTCTGTTGAATACAGTGATGTGTCTGGTCCAGCCTGTTGAACACTGTGTAGTGATATGTCTGGTCTAGTCTGTTGAACACAGTGTAGTGATGTGTCTGGTCCAGTCTGTTTAACAAAGCGATGCGTCTGGTCCAGTCTGTTGAACACAGTGATGCGTCTTGTCCAGTCTGTTGAACACAGTGATGCGTCTTGCCCAGTCTGTTGAACACAGTGATGCATCTGGTCCAGTCTGTTGAACACAGTGATGCGTCTGGTCCAGTCTGTTGAACACAGTGTGGTGATATGTCTGGTCCAGTCTGTTGAACACAGTGTAGTGATGTGTCTGGTCCAGTCTGTTGAACACAGCGATGCGTCTGGTCCAGTCTGTTTAACACAGCGATGTGTCTGGTCCAGTCTGTTTAACACAGCCATGTGTCTGGTCCAGTCTGTTTAACACAGTCATGTGTCTGGTCCAGTCTGTTTAACACAGTCATGTGTCTGGTCCAGTCTGTTGAACACAGTGATGCGTCTGCTCCAGTCTGTTGAACACAGTGATGTGTCTGGTCCAGTCTGTTGAGCACCGTGTAGTGATGCGTCTGGTCCAGTCTGTTGAACACAGTGATGCGTCTGACCCAGTCTGTTGAACACAGTGATGTGTCTGGTCCAGTCTGTTTAACACAGTGATGTGTCTGGTCCAGTCTGTTGAACACAGTGATGCGTCTGGTCCAGTCTGTTTAACACAGTGATGTGTCTGGTCCAGTCTGTTTAACACAGTGATGTGTCTGGTCCAGTCTGTTGAACACAGTGATGCGTCTGGTCCAGTCTGTTGAACACAGTGATGCGTCTGGTCCAGTCTGTTGAACACAGTGATGCGTCTGGTCCAGTCTGTTGAACACAGTGATGCGTCTGGTCCAGTCTGTTTAACACAGTGATGTGTCTGGTCCAGTCTGTTGAACACAGTGATGCGTCTGGTCCAGTCTGTTGAACACAGTGATGCGTCTGGTCCAGTCTGTTGAACACAGTGATGTGTCTGGTCCAGTCTGTTGAACACAGTGTAGTGATGTGTCTGGTCCAGTCTGTTGAACACAGTGTAGTGATGTGTCTGGTCCAGTCTGTTTAACACAGTGATGTGTCTGGTCCAGTCTGTTTAACACAGTGATGTGTCTGGTCCAGTCTGTTGAACACAGTGATGCGCCTGGTCCAGTCTGTTGAACACAGTGATGCGCCTGGTCCAGTCTGTTGAACACAGTGATGCGCCTGGTCCAGTCTGTTGAACACAGTGTAGTGATGTGCCTGGTCCAGTCTGTTTAACACAGTGATGTTTCTGGTCCAGTCTGTTGAACACAGTGATGGGTCTGGTCCAGTCTGTTGAACACAGTGATGCGTCTGGTCCAGTCTGTTGAACACAGTGATGCGTCTGGTCCAGTCTGTTGAACACAGTGATGCGTCTGGTCCAGTCTGTTGAACACAGTGATGCGTCTGGTCCAGTCTGTTGAACACAGTGATGCGTCTGGTCCAGTCTGTTGAACACAGTCATGCGTCTGGTCCATTCTGTTGAACACAGTCATGTGTCTGGTCCAGTCTGTTTAACACAGTCATGTGTCTGGTCCAGTCTGTTGAACACAGTGATGCGTCTGGTCCAGTCTGTTGAACACAGTGATGTGTCTGGTCCAGTCTGTTTAACACAGTGATGTGTGGTCCAGTCTGTTTAACACAGTGATGTGTCTGGTCCAGTCTGTTGAACACAGTGATGCGTCTGGTCCAGTCTGTTGAACACAGTGATGTGTCTGGTCCAGTCTGTTTAACACAGTGATGTGTCTGGTCCAGTCTGTTGAACACAGTGATGCGTCTGGTCCAGTCTGTTTAACACAGTGATGCGTCTGGTCCAGTCTGTTTAACACAGTGATGCGTCTGGTCCAGTCTGTTGAACACAGTGATGCGTCTGGTCCAGTCTGTTGAACACAGTGATGCGTCTGGTCCAGTCTGTTGAACACAGTGATGTGTCTGGTCCAGTCTGTTGAACACAGTGTAGTGATATGTCTGGTCCAGTCTGTTGAACACAGTGTAGTGATGTGTCTGGTCCAGTCTGTTGAACACAGTGATGTGTCTGGTCCAGTCTGTTTAACACAGTGATGTGTCTGGTCCAGTCTGTTTAACACAGTGATGTGTCTGGTCCAGTCTGTTGAACACGGTGATGCGCCTGGTCCAGTCTGTTGAACACAGTGATGCGCCTGGTCCAGTCTGTTGAACACAGTGTAGTGATGTGCCTGGTCCAGTCTGTTGAACACAGTGTAGTGATGTGCCTGGTCCAGTCTGTTTAACACAGTGATGTTTCTGGTCCAGTCTGTTGAACACAGTGATGCGTCTGGTCCAGTCTGTTGAACACAGTGATGCGTCTGGTCCAGTCTGTTGAACACAGTGATGCGTCTGGTCCAGTCTGTTGAACACAGTGATGCGTCTGGTCCAGTCTGTTGAACACAGTGATGCGTCTGGTCCAGTCTGTTGAACACAGTGATGCGTCTGGTCCAGTCTGTTGAACACAGTGATGCGTCTGGTCCAGTCTGTTGAACACAGTCATGTGTCTGGTCCAGTCTGTTGAACACAGTCATGTGTCTGGTCCAGTCTGTTGAACACAGTCATGTGTCTGGTCCAGTCTGTTGAACACAGTCATGTGTCTGGTCCAGTCTGTTGAACACAGTCATGTGTCTGGTCCAGCCTGTTGAACACAGTGTAGTGATGTGTCTGGTCCAGTCTGTTTAACACAGTCATGTGTCTGGTCCAGTCTGTTGAACACAGTGATGCGTAAGGTCCAATCTGTTGAACACAGTGATGCGTCTGGTCCAGTCTGTTGAACACAGTGATGCGTCTGGTCCAGTCTGTTGAACACAGTGATGCGTCTGGTCCAGTCTGTTGAACACAGTGATGCGTCTGGTCCAGTCTGTTGAACACAGTGATGCGTCTGGTCCAGTCTGTTGAACACAGTGATGCGCCTGGTCCAGTCTGTTGAACACAGTATAGTGATATGTCTGGTCCAGTCTGTTTAACACAGTATAGTGATATGTCTGCTCCAGTCTGTTGAACACAGTGATGCGTCTGGTCCAGTCTGTTTAACAAAGCGATGTGTCTGGTCCAGTCTGTTGAACACAGTGTAGTGATATGTCTGGTCCAGTCTGTAGAACACAGTGATGTGTCTGGTCCAGCCTGTTGAACACTGTGTAGTGATATGTCTGGTCCAGTCTGTGTAACACAGTCATGTGTCTGGTCCAGTCTGTTGAATACAGTGATGTGTCTGGTCCAGCCTGTTGAACACTGTGTAGTGATATGTCTGGTCTAGTCTGTTGAACACAGTGTAGTGATGTGTCTGGTCCAGTCTGTTTAACAAAGCGATGCGTCTGGTCCAGTCTGTTGAACACAGTGATGCGTCTTGTCCAGTCTGTTGAACACAGTGATGTGTCTGGTCCAGACTGTTGAACACAGTGATGCGTCTTGTCCAGTCTGTTGAACACAGTGATGTGATGTGTCTGGTCTAGTCTGTTGAACACAGTATAGTGATGTGTCTGGTCTAGTCTGTTGAACACAGTATAGTGATGTGTCTGGTCCAGTCTGTTGAACACAGTGTAGTGATGTGTCTGGTCTAGTCTGTTGAACACAGTGATGTGTCTGGTCCAGTCTGTTGAACACAGTGTAGTGATATGTCTGGTCTAGTCTGTTGAACACAGTGTAGTGATGTGTCTGGTCTAGTCTGTTGAACACAGTGATGCATCTGGTCCAGTCTGTTCAACACAGTGATGCGTCTGGTCCAGTCTGTTGAACACAGTGATGCGTCTTGTCCAGTCTGTTGAACACAGTCATGTGTCTGGTCCAGTCTGTTGAACACTGTGTAGTGATGTGCCTGGTCCAGTCTGTTTAACACAGTTATGTGTCTGGTCCAGCCTGTTGAACACTGTGTAGTGATGTGTCTGGTCCAGTCTGTTTAACACAGTCATGTGTCTGGTCCAGTCTGTTTAACACAGTCATGTGTCTGGTCCAGTCTTTTGAATACATTGATGCATCTGGTCCAGTCTGTTGAACACAGTGACGTGTCTGGTCCAGTCTGTTGAACACAGTGTAGTGATGTGCCTGGTCCAATCTGTTGAACACAGTCATGTGTCTGGTCCAGTCTGTTGAACACAGTCATGTGTCTGGTCCAGTCTGTTGAACACAGTGATGCGTCTGGTCCAGTCTGTTGAACACAGTGATGCGTCTGGTCCAGTCTGTTGAACACAGTGATGCGTCTGGTCCAGTCTGTTGAACACAGTGATGCGTCTGGTCCAGTCTGTTGAACACAGTGATGCGTCTGGTCCAGTCTGTTGAACACAGTCATGTGTCTGGTCCAGTCTGTTGAACACAGTCATGTGTCTGGTCCAGTCTGTTGAACACAGTCATGTGTCTGGTCCAGTCTGTTGAACACAGTCATGTGTCTGGTCCAGTCTGTTGAACACAGTCATGTGTCTGGTCCAGCCTGTTGAACACAGTGTAGTGATGTGTCTGGTCCAGTCTGTTTAACACAGTCATGTGTCTGGTCCAGTCTGTTGAACACAGTGATGCGTCTGGTCCAGTCTGTTGAACACAGTGATGCGTCTGGTCCAGTCTGTTGAACACAGTGATGCGTCTGGTCCAGTCTGTTGAACACAGTGATGCGTCTGGTCCAGTCTGTTGAACACAGTGATGCGTCTGGTCCAGTCTGTTGAACACAGTGATGCGTCTGGTCCAGTCTGTTGAACACAGTGATGCGTCTGGTCCAGTCTGTTGAACACAGTGATGCGCCTGGTCCAGTCTGTTGAACACAGTATAGTGATATGTCTGGTCCAGTCTGTTTAACACAGTATAGTGATATGTCTGCTCCAGTCTGTTGAACACAGTGATGCGTCTGGTCCAGTCTGTTTAACAAAGCGATGTGTCTGGTCCAGTCTGTTGAACACAGTGTAGTGATATGTCTGGTCCAGTCTGTAGAACACAGTGATGTGTCTGGTCCAGCCTGTTGAACACTGTGTAGTGATATGTCTGGTCCAGTCTGTGTAACACAGTCATGTGTCTGGTCCAGTCTGTTGAATACAGTGATGTGTCTGGTCCAGCCTGTTGAACACTGTGTAGTGATATGTCTGGTCTAGTCTGTTGAACACAGTGTAGTGATGTGTCTGGTCCAGTCTGTTTAACAAAGCGATGCGTCTGGTCCAGTCTGTTGAACACAGTGATGCGTCTTGTCCAGTCTGTTGAACACAGTGATGTGTCTGGTCCAGACTGTTGAACACAGTGATGCGTCTTGTCCAGTCTGTTGAACACAGTGATGTGATGTGTCTGGTCTAGTCTGTTGAACACAGTATAGTGATGTGTCTGGTCTAGTCTGTTGAACACAGTATAGTGATGTGTCTGGTCCAGTCTGTTGAACACAGCGATGCGTCTGGTCCAGTCTGTTGAACACAGTGATGTGTCTGGTCCAGTCTGTTGAACACAGTGTAGTGATATGTCTGGTCTAGTCTGTTGAACACAGTGTAGTGATGTGTCTGGTCTAGTCTGTTGAACACAGTGATGCATCTGGTCCAGTCTGTTCAACACAGTGATGCGTCTGGTCCAGTCTGTTGAACACAGTGATGCGTCTTGTCCAGTCTGTTGAACACAGTCATGTGTCTGGTCCAGTCTGTTGAACACTGTGTAGTGATGTGCCTGGTCCAGTCTGTTTAACACAGTTATGTGTCTGGTCCAGCCTGTTGAACACTGTGTAGTGATGTGTCTGGTCCAGTCTGTTTAACACAGTCATGTGTCTGGTCCAGTCTGTTTAACACAGTCATGTGTCTGGTCCAGTCTTTTGAATACATTGATGCATCTGGTCCAGTCTGTTGAACACAGTGACTTGTCTGGTCCAGTCTGTTGAACACAGTGTAGTGATGTGCCTGGTCCAATCTGTTGAACACAGTCATGTGTCTGGTCCAGTCTGTTGAACACAGTCATGTGTCTGGTCCAGTCTGTTGAACACAGTCATGTGTCTGGTCCAGTCTGTTGAACACAGTCATGTGTTTGGTCCAGTCTGTTGAACACAGCGATGCGTCTGGTCCAGTCTGTTGAACACAGTGTAGTGATATGTCTGGTCCAGCCTGTTGAACACAGTGTAGTGATGTGTCTGGTCCAGTCTGTTGAACACAGTGATGTGTCTGGTCCAGTCTGTTTAACACAGTGTAGTGATATGTCTGGTCCAGCCTGTTGAACACAGTGTAGTGATATGTTTGGTCCAGTCTGTTGAACAAAGTGTAGTGATGTGTCAGGTCCAGTCTGTTGAACACAGTGATGTGTCAGGTCCAGTCTGTTGAACACAGTGTAGTGATGTGTCTGGTCCAGTCTGTTGAACACAGTGATGTGTCTGGTCCAGTCTGTTGAACACAGTGATGTGTCTGGTCCAGTCTGTTGAACACAGTGATGTGTCTGGTCCAGTCTGTTGAACACAGTGATGTGTCTGGTCCAGTCTGTTGAACACAGTGATGCGTCTGGTCCAGTCTGTTGAACACAGTGATGTGTCTGGTCCAGTCTGTTGAACACAGTGATACGTCTGGTCCAGTCTGTTGAACACAGTCATGCGTCTGGTCCAGTCTGTTGAACACAGTGTAGTGATATGTCTGGTCCAGTCTGTTGAACACAGTGATGTGTCTGGTCCAGTCTGTTGAACACAGTGATGTGTCTGGTCCAGTCTGTTGAACACAGTGATGTGTCTGGTCCAGTCTGTTGAACACAGTGTAGTGATGTGTCTGGTCCAGTCTGTTGAACACAGTGTAGTGATGTGTCTGGTCCAGTCTGTTGAACACAGTGTAGTGATGTGTCTGGTCCAGTCTGTTGAACACAGTGATATGTCTGGTCCAGTCTGTTGAACACAGTGTAGTGATGTGTCTGGTCCAGTCTGTTGAACACAGTGATGTGTCTGGTCCAGTCTGTTTAACACAGTGTAGTGCTATGTCTGGTCCAGTCTGTTTAACACAGTGTAGTGATGTGTCTGGTCCAGCCTGTTGAACACAGTGATGTGTCTGGTCCAGTCTGTTGAACACAGTCATGTGTCTGGTCCAGTCTGTTGTACACAGTGATGCGTCTGGTTCAGTCTGTTTAACACAGTCATGTGTCTGGTCCAGTCTGTTGAATACAGTGATGCGTCTGGTCCAGCCTGTTGAACACAGTGATGCGTCTGGTCCAGTCTGTTTAACACAGTGATGTGTCTGGTCCAGTCTGTTTAACACAGTGATGTATCTGGTCCAGCCTGTTGAACACAGTGATGTGTCTGGTCCAGCCTGTTGAACACAGTGATGTGTCTGGTCCAGTCTGTTGAACACAGTGATGTGTCTGGTCCAGTCTGTTGAACACAGTCATGTGTCTGGTCCAGTCTGTTTAACACAGTCATGTGTCTGGTCCAGTCTGTTTAACACAGTGATGTGTCTGGTCCAGTCTGTTTAACACAGTGATGTGTCTGGTCCAGTCTGTTGAACACAGTCATGTGTCTGGTCCAGTCTGTTGAACACAGTCATGTGTCTGGTCCAGTCTGTTGAACACAGTCATGTGTCTGGTCCAGTCTGTTGAACACAGTCATGTGTCTGGTCCAGTCTGTTGAACACAGTCATGTGTCTGGTCCAGTCTGTTGAACACAGTCATGTGTCTGGTCCAGTCTGTTGAACACAGTCATGTGTCTGGTCCAGTCTGTTGAACACAGTGATGTGTCTGGTCTAGTCTGTTTAACACAGTGATGTGTCTGGTCCAGTCTGTTTAACACAGTGATGTGTCTGGTCCAGACTGTTGAACACAGTCATGTGTCTGGTCCAGTCTGTTGAACACAGTCATGCGTCTGGTCCAGTCTGTTGAACACAGTGATGCGTCTTGTCCAGTCTGTTGAACACAGTCATGTGTCTGGTCCAGTCTGTTGAACACTGTGTAGTGATGTGCCTGGTCCAGTCTGTTTAACACAGTTATGTGTCTGGTCCAGCCTGTTGAACACTGTGTAGTGATGTGTCTGGTCCAGTCTGTTTAACACAGTTATGTGTCTGGTCCAGTCTGTTTAACACAGTGTAGTGATGTGTCAGGTCCAGTCTGTTGAACACAGTGATGTGTCTGGTCCAGTCTGTTGAACACAGTGATGTGTCTGGTCCAGTCTGTTGAATACAGTGATGCGTCTGGTCCAGTCTGTTGAACACAGTGTAGTGATGTGTCTGGTCCAGTCTGTTGAAAACAGTGTAGTGATGTGTCTGGTCCAGTCTGTTGAACACAGTGATATGTCTGGTCCAGTCTGCTGAACACAGTGTAGTGATGTGTCTGGTCCAGTCTGTTGAACACAGTGATGTGTCTGGTCCAGTCTGTTTAACACAGTGTAGTGATATGTCTGGTCCAGTCTGTTTAACACAGTGTAGTGATGTGTCTGGTCCAGCCTGTTGAACACAGTGATGTGTCTGGTCCAGTCTGTTGAACACAGTCATGTGTCTGGTCCAGTCTGTTGTACACAGTTATGCGTCTGGTTCAGTCTGTTTAACACAGTCATGTGTCTGGTCCAGTCTGTTGAATACAGTGATGTGTCTGGTCCAGTCTGTTGAACACAGTGATGTGTCTGGTCCAGCCTGTTGAACACAGTGATGTGTCTGGTCCAGCCTGTTGAACACATTGTAGTGATGTGTCTGGTCCAGTCTGTTTAACACAGTGATGTGTCTGGTCCAGACTGTTGAACACAGTCATGTGTCTGGTCCAGTCTGTTGAACACAGTCATGCGTCTGGTCCAGTCTGTTGAACACAGTGATGCGTCTTGTCCAGTCTGTTGAACACAGTCATGTGTCTGGTCCAGTCTGTTGAACACTGTGTAGTGATGTGCCTGGTCCAGTCTGTTTAACACAGTTATGTGTCTGGTCCAGCCTGTTGAACACTGTGTAGTGATGTGTCTGGTCCAGTCTGTTTAACACAGTTATGTGTCTGGTCCAGTCTGTTTAACACAGTGTAGTGATGTGTCAGGTCCAGTCTGTTGAACACAGTGATGTGTCTGGTCCAGTCTGTTGAACACAGTGATGTGTCTGGTCCAGTCTGTTGAATACAGTGATGCGTCTGGTCCAGTCTGTTGAACACAGTGTAGTGATGTGTCTGGTCCAGTCTGTTGAAAACAGTGTAGTGATGTGTCTGGTCCAGTCTGTTGAACACAGTGATATGTCTGGTCCAGTCTGCTGAACACAGTGTAGTGATGTGTCTGGTCCAGTCTGTTGAACACAGTGATGTGTCTGGTCCAGTCTGTTTAACACAGTGTAGTGATATGTCTGGTCCAGTCTGTTTAACACAGTGTAGTGATGTGTCTGGTCCAGCCTGTTGAACACAGTGATGTGTCTGGTCCAGTCTGTTGAACACAGTCATGTGTCTGGTCCAGTCTGTTGTACACAGTGATGCGTCTGGTTCAGTCTGTTTAACACAGTCATGTGTCTGGTCCAGTCTGTTGAATACAGTGATGTGTCTGGTCCAGTCTGTTGAACACAGTGATGTGTCTGGTCCAGCCTGTTGAACACAGTGATGTGTCTGGTCCAGCCTGTTGAACACATTGTAGTGATGTGTCTGGTCCAGTCTGTTTAACACAGTGATGTGTCTGGTCCAGTCTGTTTAACACAGTGATGTATCTGGTCCAGCCTGTTGAACACAGTGATGTGTCTGGTCCAGCCTGTTGAACACAGTGATGTGTCTGGTCCAGTCTGTTGAACACAGTGATGTGTCTGGTCCAGTCTGTTGAACACAGTCATGTGTCTGGTCCAGTCTGTTTAACACAGTCATGTGTCTGGTCCAGTCTGTTGAACACAGTGATGTGTCTGGTCCAGTCTGTTTAACACAGTGATGTGTCTGGTCCAGTCTGTTTAACACAGTGATGTGTCTGGTCCAGTCTGTTGAACACAGTCATGTGTCTGGTCCAGTCTGTTGAACACAGTCATGTGTCTGGTCCAGTCTGTTGAACACAGTCATGTGTCTGGTCCAGTCTGTTGAACACAGTCATGTGTCTGGTCCAGACTGTTGAACACAGTCATGTGTCTGGTCCAGTCTGTTGAACACAGTCATGCGTCTGGTCCAGTCTGTTGAACACAGTGATGCGTCTTGTCCAGTCTGTTGAACACAGTCATGTGTCTGGTCCAGTCTGTTGAACACTGTGTAGTGATGTGCCTGGTCCAGTCTGTTTAACACAGTTATGTGTCTGGTCCAGCCTGTTGAACACTGTGTAGTGATGTGTCTGGTCCAGTCTGTTTAACACAGTTATGTGTCTGGTCCAGTCTGTTTAACACAGTGTAGTGATGTGTCAGGTCCAGTCTGTTGAACACAGTGATGTGTCTGGTCCAGTCTGTTGAACACAGTGATGTGTCTGGTCCAGTCTGTTGAATACAGTGATGCGTCTGGTCCAGTCTGTTGAACACAGTGTAGTGATGTGTCTGGTCCAGTCTGTTGAAAACAGTGTAGTGATGTGTCTGGTCCAGTCTGTTGAACACAGTGATATGTCTGGTCCAGTCTGCTGAACACAGTGTAGTGATGTGTCTGGTCCAGTCTGTTGAACACAGTGATGTGTCTGGTCCAGTCTGTTTAACACAGTGTAGTGATATGTCTGGTCCAGTCTGTTTAACACAGTGTAGTGATGTGTCTGGTCCAGCCTGTTGAACACAGTGATGTGTCTGGTCCAGTCTGTTGAACACAGTCATGTGTCTGGTCCAGTCTGTTGTACACAGTGATGCGTCTGGTTCAGTCTGTTTAACACAGTCATGTGTCTGGTCCAGTCTGTTGAATACAGTGATGTGTCTGGTCCAGTCTGTTGAACACAGTGATGTGTCTGGTCCAGCCTGTTGAACACAGTGATGTGTCTGGTCCAGCCTGTTGAACACATTGTAGTGATGTGTCTGGTCCAGTCTGTTTAACACAGTGATGTGTCTGGTCCAGTCTGTTTAACACAGTGATGTATCTGGTCCAGCCTGTTGAACACAGTGATGTGTCTGGTCCAGCCTGTTGAACACAGTGATGTGTCTGGTCCAGTCTGTTGAACACAGTGATGTGTCTGGTCCAGTCTGTTGAACACAGTCATGTGTCTGGTCCAGTCTGTTTAACACAGTCATGTGTCTGGTCCAGTCTGTTGAACACAGTGATGTGTCTGGTCCAGTCTGTTTAACACAGTGATGTGTCTGGTCCAGTCTGTTTAACACAGTGATGTGTCTGGTCCAGTCTGTTGAACACAGTCATGTGTCTGGTCCAGTCTGTTGAACACAGTCATGTGTCTGGTCCAGTCTGTTGAACACAGTCATGTGTCTGGTCCAGTCTGTTGAACACAGTCATGTGTCTGGTCCAGTCTGTTGAACACAGTCATGTGTCTGGTCCAGTCTGTTGAACACAGTCATGTGTCTGGTCCAGTCTGTTGAACACAGTCATGTGTCTGGTCCAGTCTGTTGAACACAGTGATGTGTCTGGTCTAGTCTGTTTAACACAGTGATGTGTCTGGTCCAGTCTGTTTAACACAGTGATGTGTCTGGCCCAGTCTGTTGAACACAGTCATGTGTCTGGTCCAGTCTGTTGAACACAGTCATGCGTCTGGTCCAGTCTGTTGAACACAGTGATGCGTCTTGTCCAGTCTGTTGAACACAGTCATGTGTCTGGTCCAGTCTGTTGAACACTGTGTAGTGATGTGCCTGGTCCAGTCTGTTTAACACAGTTATGTGTCTGGTCCAGCCTGTTGAACACTGTGTAGTGATGTGTCTGGTCCAGTCTGTTTAACACAGTTATGTGTCTGGTCCAGTCTGTTTAACACAGTGTAGTGATGTGTCAGGTCCAGTCTGTTTAACACAGTTATGTGTCTGGTCCAGTCTGTTTAACACAGTGTAGTGATGTGTCAGGTCCAGTCTGTTGAACACAGTGATGCGTCTTGTCCAGTCTGTTGAACACAGTCATGTGTCTGGTCCAGTCTGTTGAACACTGTGTAGTGATGTGCCTGGTCCAGTCTGTTTAACACAGTTATGTGTCTGGTCCAGCCTGTTGAACACTGTGTAGTGATGTGTCTGGTCCAGTCTGTTTAACACAGTTATGTGTCTGGTCCAGCCTGTTGAACACTGTGTAGTGATGTGTCTGGTCCAGTCTGTTTAACACAGTTATGTGTCTGGTCCAGTCTGTTTAACACAGTGTAGTGATGTGTCAGGTCCAGTCTGTTGAACACAGTGATGTGTCTGGTCCAGTCTGTTGAACACAGTGATGTGTCTGGTCCAGTCTGTTGAATACAGTGATGCGTCTGGTCCAGTCTGTTGAACACAGTCATGTGTCTGGTCCAGTTTGTTGAACACAGTGTAGTGATATGTCTGGTCCAGTCTGTTGAACACAGTGATGTGTCTGGTCCAGTCTGTTGAACACAGTGATGTGTCTGGTCCAGTCTGTTGAACACAGTGATGCGTCTGGTCCAGTCTGTTGAACACAGTGTAGTGATGTGTCTGGTCCAGTCTGTTGAAAACAGTGTAGTGATGTGTCTGGTCCAGTCTGTTGAACACAGTGATATGTCTGGTCCAGTCTGTTGAACACAGTGTAGTGATGTGTCTGGTCCAGTCTGTTGAACACAGTGATGTGTCTGGTCCAGTCTGTTTAACACAGTGTAGTGATATGTCTGGTCCAGTCTGTTTAACACAGTGTAGTGATGTGTCAGGTCCAGTCTGTTGAACACAGTTATGTGTCTGGTCCAGTCTGTTTAACACAGTGTAGTGATGTGTCAGGTCCAGTCTGTTGAACACAGTGATGCGTCTTGTCCAGTCTGTTGAACACAGTCATGTGTCTGGTCCAGTCTGTTGAACACTGTGTAGTGATGTGCCTGGTCCAGTCTGTTTAACACAGTTATGTGTCTGGTCCAGCCTGTTGAACACTGTGTAGTGATGTGTCTGGTCCAGTCTGTTTAACACAGTTATGTGTCTGGTCCAGCCTGTTGAACACTGTGTAGTGATGTGTCTGGTCCAGTCTGTTTAACACAGTTATGTGTCTGGTCCAGTCTGTTTAACACAGTGTAGTGATGTGTCAGGTCCAGTCTGTTGAACACAGTGATGTGTCTGGTCCAGTCTGTTGAATACAGTGATGCGTCTGGTCCAGTCTGTTGAACACAGTCATGTGTCTGGTCCAGTTTGTTGAACACAGTGTAGTGATATGTCTGGTCCAGTCTGTTGAACACAGTGATGTGTCTGGTCCAGTCTGTTGAACACAGTGATGTGTCTGGTCCAGTCTGTTGAACACAGTGATGCGTCTGGTCCAGTCTGTTGAACACAGTGTAGTGATGTGTCTGGTCCAGTCTGTTGAAAACAGTGTAGTGATGTGTCTGGTCCAGTCTGTTGAACACAGTGATATGTCTGGTCCAGTCTGTTGAACACAGTGTAGTGATGTGTCTGGTCCAGTCTGTTGAACACAGTGATGTGTCTGGTCCAGTCTGTTTAACACAGTGTAGTGATATGTCTGGTCCAGTCTGTTTAACACAGTGTAGTGATGTGTCAGGTCCAGTCTGTTGAACACAGTTATGTGTCTGGTCCAGTCTGTTTAACACAGTGTAGTGATGTGTCAGGTCCAGTCTGTTGAACACAGTGATGCGTCTTGTCCAGTCTGTTGAACACAGTCATGTGTCTGGTCCAGTCTGTTGAACACTGTGTAGTGATGTGCCTGGTCCAGTCTGTTTAACACAGTTATGTGTCTGGTCCAGCCTGTTGAACACTGTGTAGTGATGTGTCTGGTCCAGTCTGTTTAACACAGTTATGTGTCTGGTCCAGCCTGTTGAACACTGTGTAGTGATGTGTCTGGTCCAGTCTGTTTAACACAGTTATGTGTCTGGTCCAGTCTGTTTAACACAGTGTAGTGATGTGTCAGGTCCAGTCTGTTGAACACAGTGATGTGTCTGGTCCAGTCTGTTGAATACAGTGATGCGTCTGGTCCAGTCTGTTGAACACAGTCATGTGTCTGGTCCAGTTTGTTGAACACAGTGTAGTGATATGTCTGGTCCAGTCTGTTGAACACAGTGATGTGTCTGGTCCAGTCTGTTGAACACAGTGATGTGTCTGGTCCAGTCTGTTGAACACAGTGATGCGTCTGGTCCAGTCTGTTGAACACAGTGTAGTGATGTGTCTGGTCCAGTCTGTTGAAAACAGTGTAGTGATGTGTCTGGTCCAGTCTGTTGAACACAGTGATATGTCTGGTCCAGTCTGTTGAACACAGTGTAGTGATGTGTCTGGTCCAGTCTGTTGAACACAGTGATGTGTCTGGTCCAGTCTGTTTAACACAGTGTAGTGATATGTCTGGTCCAGTCTGTTTAACACAGTGTAGTGATGTGTCTGGTCCAGCCTGTTGAACACAGTGATGTGTCTGGTCCAGTCTGTTGAACACAGTCATGTGTCTGGTCCAGTCTGTTGTACACAGTGATGCGTCTGGTTCAGTCTGTTTAACACAGTCATGTGTCTGGTCCAGTCTGTTGAATACAGTGATGTGTCTGGTCCAGTCTGTTGAACACAGTGATGTGTCTGGTCCAGTCTGTTGAACACAGTGATGTGTCTGGTCCAGTCTGTTGAACACAGTCATGTGTCTGGTCCAGTCTGTTTAACACAGTCATGTGTCTGGTCCAGCCTGTTGAACACTGTGTAGTGATGTGTCTGGTCCAGTCTGTTTAACACAGTCATGTGTCTGGTCCAGTCTGTTTAACACAGTCATGTGTCTGGTCCAGCCTGTTGAACACTGTGTAGTGATGTGTCTGGTCCAGTCTGTTTAACACAGTCATGTGTCTGGTCCAGTCTGTTGAACACAGTGTAGTGATGTGTCTGGTCTAGTCTGTTGAACATAGTGTTGTGTCTGGTCCAGTCTGTTGAACACAGTGATGTGTCTGGTCCAGTCTGTTGAACACAGTGATGTGTCTGGTCCAGTCTGTTGAACACAGTCATGTGTCTGGTCCAGTCTGTTTAACACAGTCATGTGTCTGGTCCAGCCTGTTGAACACTGTGTAGTGATGTGTCTGGTCCAGTCTGTTTAACACAGTCATGTGTCTGGTCCAGTCTGTTGAACACAGTGTAGTGATGTGTCTGGTCTAGTCTGTTGAACATAGTGTTGTGTCTGGTCCAGTCTGTTGAACACAGTGATGTGTCTGGTCCAGTCTGTTTAACACAGTGATGCGTCTGGTCTAGTCTGTTTAACACAGTTATGTGTCTGGTCCAGTCTGTTGAACACAGTGATGCGTCTGGTCCAGTCTGTTGAACACAGTCATGTGTCTGGTCCAGTCTGTTTAACACAGTGATGCGTCTGGTCCAGTCTGTTTAACACAGTCATGTGTCTGGTCCAGTCTGTTTAACACAGTGATGTGTCTGGTCCAGTCTGTTGAACATATTCATGTGTCTGGTCCAGTCTGTTGAACATATTCATGTGTCTGGTCCAGTCTGTTGAACACAGTGTAGTGATGTGTCTGGTCCAGTCTGTTGAACACAGTGTAGTGATGTGTCTGGTCCAGTCTGTTGAACACAGTGATGTGTCTGGTCCAGTCTGTTTAACACAGTGTAGTGATATGTCTGGTCCAGTCTGTTTAACACAGTGTAGTGATGTGTCTGGTCCAGCCTGTTGAACACAGTGATGTGTCTGGTCCAGTCTGTTGAACACAGTCATGTGTCTGGTCCAGTCTGTTGTACACAGTGATGCGTCTGGTTCAGTCTGTTTAACACAGTCATGTGTCTGGTCCAGTCTGTTGAACACAGTGATGTGTCTGGTCCAGTCTGTTGAACACAGTGATGTGTCTGGTCCAGTCTGTTGAACACAGTGATGCGTCTGGTCCAGTCTGTTGAACACAGTGTAGTGATGTGTCTGGTCCAGTCTGTTGAAAACAGTGTAGTGATGTGTCTGGTCCAGTCTGTTGAACACAGTGATATGTCTGGTCCAGTCTGTTGAACACAGTGTAGTGATGTGTCTGGTCCAGTCTGTTGAACACAGTGATGTGTCTGGTCCAGTCTGTTTAACACAGTGTAGTGATATGTCTGGTCCAGTCTGTTTAACACAGTGTAGTGATGTGTCTGGTCCAGCCTGTTGAACACAGTGATGTGTCTGGTCCAGTCTGTTGAACACAGTCATGTGTCTGGTCCAGTCTGTTGTACACAGTGATGCGTCTGGTTCAGTCTGTTTAACACAGTCATGTGTCTGGTCCAGTCTGTTGAATACAGTGATGTGTCTGGTCCAGTCTGTTGAACACAGTGATGTGTCTGGTCCAGTCTGTTGAACACAGTGATGTGTCTGGTCCAGTCTGTTTAACACAGTCATGTGTCTGGTCCAGTCTGTTGAACACAGTGATGTGTCTGGTCTAGTCTGTTTAACACAGTGATGTGTCTGGTCCAGTCTGTTTAACACAGTGATGTGTCTGGTCCAGTCTGTTGAACACAGTCATGTGTCTGGTCCAGTCTGTTGAACACAGTCATGTGTCTGGTCCAGTCTGTTGAACACAGTCATGTGTCTGGTCCAGTCTGTTGAACACAGTCATGTGTCTGGTCCAGTCTGTTGAACACAGTCATGTGTCTGGTCCAGTCTGTTGAACACAGTCATGTGTCTGGTCCAGTCTGTTGAACACAGTGTAGTGATGTGTCTGGTTCAGTCTGTTTAACACAGTCATGTGTCTGGTCCAGTCTGTTGAACACAGTGATGTGTCTGGTCTAGTCTGTTTAACACAGTGATGTGTCTGGTCCAGTCTGTTTAACACAGTGATGTGTCTGGTCCAGTCTGTTTAACACAGTGATGTGTCTGGTCCAGTCTGTTGAACACAGTCATGTGTCTGGTCCAGTCTGTTGAACACAGTCATGTGTCTGGCCCAGTCTGTTGAACACAGTCATGTGTCTGGCCCAGTCTGTTGAACACAGTGTAGTGATGTGTCTGGTCCAGTCTGTTGAACACAGTCATGTGTCTGGTCCAGTCTGTTGATAACATCCATGTGTCTGGTCCAGCCTGTTGAACACTGTGTAGTGATGTGTCTGGTCCAGTCTGTTTAACACAGTCATGTGTCTGGTCCAGTCTGTTGAACACAGTGTAGTGATGTGTCTGGTCTAGTCTGTTGAACACAGTGTTGTGTCTGGTCCAGTCTGTTGAACACAGTCATGTGTCTGGTCCAGTCTGTTTAACACAGTCATGTGTCTGGTCCAGTCTGTTGAACACAGTGATGCGTCTGGTCCAGTCTGTTGAACACAGTCATGTGTCTGGTCCAGTCTGTTTAACACAGTGATGCGTCTGGTCCAGTCTGTTTAACACAGTCATGTGTCTGGTCCAGTCTGTTTAACACAGTGATGTGTCTGGTCCAGTCTGTTGAACACATTCATGTGTCTGGTCCAGTCTGTTGAACACAGTGATGTGTCTGGTCCAGTCTGTTGAACACAGTGTAGTGATGTGTCTGGTCCAGTCTGTTGAACACAGTGATGTGTCTGGTCCAGTCTGTTTAACACAGTGATGTGTCTGGTCCAGTCTGTTTAACACAGTCATGTGTCTGGTCCAGTCTGTTGAACACAGTGATGTGTCTGGTCTAGTCTGTTTAACACAGTGATGTGTCTGGTCCAGTCTGTTTAACACAGTGATGTGTCTGGTCCAGTCTGTTGAACACAGTCATGTGTCTGGTCCAGTCTGTTGAACACAGTCATGTGTCTGGTCCAGTCTGTTGAACACAGTCATGTGTCTGGTCCAGTCTGTTGAACACAGTCATGTGTCTGGTCCAGTCTGTTGAACACAGTCATGTGTCTGGTCCAGTCTGTTGAACACAGTGTAGTGATGTGTCTGGTTCAGTCTGTTTAACACAGTCATGTGTCTGGTCCAGTCTGTTGAACACAGTGATGTGTCTGGTCTAGTCTGTTTAACACAGTGATGTGTCTGGTCCAGTCTGTTTAACACAGTGATGTGTCTGGTCCAGTCTGTTGAACACAGTCATGTGTCTGGTCCAGTCTGTTGAACACAGTCATGTGTCTGGTCCAGTCTGTTGAACACAGTCATGTGTCTGGTCCAGTCTGTTGAACACAGTGTAGTGATGTGTCTGGTCCAGTCTGTTGAACACAGTCATGTGTCTGGTCCAGTCTGTTGATAACATCCATGTGTCTGGTCCAGCCTGTTGAACACTGTGTAGTGATGTGTCTGGTCCAGTCTGTTTAACACAGTCATGTGTCTGGTCCAGTCTGTTGAACACAGTGTAGTGATGTGTCTGGTCTAGTCTGTTGAACACAGTGTTGTGTCTGGTCCAGTCTGTTGAACACAGTGATGTGTCTGGTCCAGTCTGTGTAACACAGTGATGCGTCTGGTCTAGTCTGTTTAACACAGTTATGTGTCTGGTCCAGTCTGTTTAACACAGTGATGTGTCTGGTCCAGTCTGTTGAACACATTCATGTGTCTGGTCCAGTCTGTTGAACACAGTGATGTGTCTGGTCCAGTCTGTTGAACACAGTGATGTGTCTGGTCCAGTCTGTTGAACACAGTGATGTGTCTGGTCCAGTCTGTTGAACACAGTGTAGTGATATGTCTGGTCCAGTCTGTTGAACACAGTGATGTGTCTGGTCCAGTCTGTTGAACACAGTGTAGTGATATGTCTGGTCCAGTCTGTTGAACACAGTGATGTGTCTGGTCCAGTCTGTTGAACACAGTGTAGTGATGTGTCTGGTCCAGTCTGTTGAACACAGTGATATGTCTGGTCCAGTCTGTTGAACACAGTGTAGTGATGTGTCTGGTCCAGTCTGTTGAACACAGTGATGTGTCTGGTCCAGTCTGTTTAACACAGTGTAGTGATATGTCTGGTCCAGTCTGTTTAACACAGTGTAGTGATGTGTCTGGTCCAGCCTGTTGAACACAGTGATGTGTCTGGTCCAGTCTGTTGAACACAGTGATGCATCTGGTTCAGTCTGTTTAACACAGTCATGTGTCTGTTCCAGTCTGTTGAATACAGTGATGCGTCTGGTCCAGCCTGTTGAACACAGTGATGTGTCTGGTCCAGCCTGTTGAACACATTGTAGTGATGTGTCTGGTCCAGTCTGTCTAACACAGTGATGTGTCTGGTCCAGTCTGTTTAACACAGTGATGTATCTGGTCCAGCCTGTTGAACACAGTGATGTGTCTGGTCCAGCCTGTTGAACACAGTGATGTGTCTGGTCCAGTCTGTTGAACACAGTGATGTGTCTGGTCCAGTCTGTTGAACACAGTGATGTGTCTGGTCCAGTCTGTTTAACACAGTCATGTGTCTGGTCCAGTCTGATGAACACAGTGATGTGTCTGGTCTAGTCTGTTTAACACAGTGATGTGTCTGGTCCAGTCTGTTTAACACAGTGATGTGTCTGGTCCAGTCTGTTTAACACAGTCATGTGTCTGGTCCAGTCTGTTGAACACAGTCATGTGTCTGGTCCAGTCTGTTGAACACAGTCATGTGTCTGGTCCAGTCTGTTGAACACAGTCATGTGTCTGGTCCAGTCTGTTGAACACAGTCATGTGTCTGGTCCAGTCTGTTGAACACAGTGTAGTGATGTGTCTGGTTCAGTCTGTTTAACACAGTGATGTGTCTGGTCCAGTCTGTGTAACACAGTGATGCGTCTGGTCTAGTCTGTTTAACACAGTTATGTGTCTGGTCCAGTCTGTTGAACACAGTCATGTGTCTGGTCCAGTCTGTTTAACACAGTGATGTGTCTGGTCCAGTCTGTTGAACACATTCATGTGTCTGGTCCAGTCTGTTGAACACAGTGATGTGTCTGGTCCAGTCTGTTGAACACAGTGATGTGTCTGGTCCAGTCTGTTGAACACAGTGATGTGTCTGGTCCAGTCTGTTGAACACAGTGTAGTGATATGTCTGGTCCAGTCTGTTGAACACAGTGATGTGTCTGGTCCAGTCTGTTGAACACAGTGTAGTGATGTGTCTGGTCCAGTCTGTTGAACACAGTCATGTGTCTGGTCCAGTCTGTTGAACACAGTCATGTGTCTGGTCCAGTCTGTTGAACACAGTCATGTGTCTGGTCCAGTCTGTTGAACACAGTCATGTGTCTGGTCCAGTCTGTTGAACACAGTCATGTGTCTGGTCCAGTCTGTTGAACACAGTGTAGTGATGTGTCTGGTTCAGTCTGTTTAACACAGTGATGTGTCTGGTCCAGTCTGTGTAACACAGTGATGCGTCTGGTCTAGTCTGTTTAACACAGTTATGTGTCTGGTCCAGTCTGTTGAACACAGTCATGTGTCTGGTCCAGTCTGTTTAACACAGTGATGTGTCTGGTCCAGTCTGTTGAACACATTCATGTGTCTGGTCCAGTCTGTTGAACACAGTGATGTGTCTGGTCCAGTCTGTTGAACACAGTGATGTGTCTGGTCCAGTCTGTTGAACACAGTGATGTGTCTGGTCCAGTCTGTTGAACACAGTGTAGTGATATGTCTGGTCCAGTCTGTTGAACACAGTGATGTGTCTGGTCCAGTCTGTTGAACACAGTGTAGTGATATGTCTGGTCCAGTCTGTTGAACACAGTGATGTGTCTGGTCCAGTCTGTTGAACACAGTGTAGTGATGTGTCTGGTCCAGTCTGTTGAACACAGTGATATGTCTGGTCCAGTCTGTTGAACACAGTGTAGTGATGTGTCTGGTCCAGTCTGTTGAACACAGTGATGTGTCTGGTCCAGTCTGTTTAACACAGTGTAGTGATATGTCTGGTCCAGTCTGTTTAACACAGTGTAGTGATGTGTCTGGTCCAGCCTGTTGAACACAGTGATGTGTCTGGTCCAGTCTGTTGAACACAGTCATGTGTCTGGTCCAGTCTGTTGTACACAGTGATGCGTCTGGTTCAGTCTGTTTAACACAGTCATGTGTCTGTTCCAGTCTGTTGAATACAGTGATGCGTCTGGTCCAGCCTGTTGAACACAGTGATGTGTCTGGTCCAGCCTGTTGAACACATTGTAGTGATGTGTCTGGTCCAGTCTGTCTAACACAGTGATGTGTCTGGTCCAGTCTGTTTAACACAGTGATGTATCTGGTCCAGCCTGTTGAACACAGTCATGTGTCTGGTCCAGCCTGTTGAACACAGTGATGTGTCTGGTCCAGTCTGTTGAACACAGTGATGTGTCTGGTCCAGTCTGTTGAACACAGTGATGTGTCTGGTCCAGTCTGTTTAACACAGTCATGTGTCTGGTCCAGTCTGATGAACACAGTGATGTGTCTGGTCCAGTCTGTTGAACACAGTCATGTGTCTGGTCCAGTCTGTTGAACACAGTCATGTGTCTGGTCCAGTCTGTTGAACACAGTGTAGTGATGTGTCTGGTTCAGTCTGTTTAACACAGTCATGTGTCTGGTCCAGTCTGTTGAACACAGTGATGTGTCTGGTCTAGTCTGTTTAACACAGTGATGTGTCTGGTCCAGTCTGTTTAACACAGTCATGTGTCTGGCCCAGTCTGTTGAACACAGTCATGTGTCTGGTCCAGTCTGTTGAACACAGTCATGTGTCTGGTCCAGTCTGTTGAACACAGTGTAGTGATGTGTCTGGTCCAGTCTGTTGAACACAGTCATGTGTCTGGTCCAGTCTGTTGATAACATCCATGTGTCTGGTCAAGCCTGTTGAACACTGTGTAGTGATGTGTCTGGTCCAGTCTGTTTTACACAGGCATGTGTCTGGTCCAGTGTGTTGAACACAGTGTATTGATGTGTCTGGTCTAGTCTGTTGAACACAGTGTTGTGTCTGGTCCAGTCTGTTGAACACAGTGATGTGTCTGGTCCAGTCTGTTTAACACAGTGATGCGTCTGGTCTAGTCTGTTTAACACAGTGATGTGTCTGGTCCAGTCTGTTGAACACAGTGTAGTGATATGTCTGGTCCAGTCTGTTGAACAAAGTGATGTGTCTGGTCCAGTCTGTTGAACACAGTGTAGTGATATGTCTGGTCCAGTCTGTTGAACACAGTCATGTGTCTGGTCCAGTCTATTTAACACAGTGATGTGTCTGGTCCAGTCTGTTGAACACATTCATGTGTCTGGTCCAGTCTGTTGAACACAGTGATGTGTCTGGTCCAGTCTGTTGAACACAGTGATGTGTCTGGTCCAGTCTGTTGAACACAGTGATGTGTCTGGTCCAGTCTGTTGAACACAGTGATGTGTCTGGTCCAGTCTGTTGAACACAGTGATGTGTCTGGTCCAGTCTGTTGAACACAGTGATGTGTCTGGTCCAGTCTGTTGAACACAGTGTAGTGATATGTCTGGTCCAGTCTGTTGAACAAAGTGATGTGTCTGGTCCAGTCTGTTGAACACAGTGTAGTGATATGTCTGGTCCAGTCTGTTGAACACAGTGATGTGTCTGGTCCAGTCTGTTTAACACAGTGATATGTCTGGTCCAGTCTGTTTAACACAGTCATGTGTCTGGTCCAGTCTGTTTAACACATTCATGCGTCTGGTCCAGCCTGTTGAATGCTGTGTAGTGATGTGTCTGGTCCAGTCTGTTTAACACAGTGATGTGTCTGGTCCAGCCTGTTGAACACTGTGTAGTGATGTGTCTGGTCCAGTCTGTTTAACACAGTTATGTGTCTGGTCAAGTCTGTTTAACACAGTCATGTGTCTGGTCCAGTCTGTTGAACACAGTCATGTGTCTGGTCCAGTCTGTTGAACACAGTGTAGTGATGTGTCTGGTCCAGTCTGTTTAACACAGTGATGTGTCTGGTCCAGTCTGTTGAACACATTCATGTGTCTGGTCCAGTCTGTTGAACACAGTGATGTGTCTGGTCCAGTCTGTTGAACACAGTGATGTGTCTGGTCCAGTCTGTTGAACACAGTGATGTGTCTGGTCCAGTCTGTTGAACACAGTGATGTGTCTGGTCCAGTCTGTTGAACACAGTGATGTGTCTGGTCCAGTCTGTTGAACACAGTGATGTGTCTGGTCCAGTCTGTTGAACACAGTGTAGTGATATGTCTGGTCCAGTCTGTTGAACACAGTGATGTGTCTGGTCCAGTCTGTTGAACACAGTGTAGTGATATGTCTGGTCCAGTCTGTTGAACACAGTGATGTGTCTGGTCCAGTCTGTTTAACACAGTGATATGTCTGGTCCAGTCTGTTTAACACAGTCATGTGTCTGGTCCAGTCTGTTTAACACATTCATGCGTCTGGTCCAGCCTGTTGAATGCTGTGTAGTGATGTGTCTGGTCCAGTCTGTTTAACACAGTTATGTGTCTGGTCCAGTCTGTTGAACACAGTGATGTGTCTGGTCCAGCCTGTTGAACACTGTGTAGTGATGTGTCTGGTCCAGTCTGTTTAACACAGTTATGTGTCTGGTCGAGTCTGTTTAACACAGTCATGTGTCTGGTCCAGTCTGTTGAACACAGTCATGTGTCTGGTCCAGTCTGTTGAACAGAGTGTAGTGATGTGCCTGGTCCAGTCTGTTGAACACAGTCATGTGTCTGGTCCAGTCTGTTTAACACAGTCATGTGTCTGGTCCACTCTGTTTAACACAGTCATGTGTCTGGTCCAGTCTGTTTAACACAGTCATGTGTCTGGTCCAGTCTGTTTAACACAGTCATGTGTCTGGTCCAGTCTGTTTAACACAGTCATGTGTCTGGTCCAGTCTGTTTAACACAGTCATGTGTCTGGTCCAGTCTGTTGAACACAGTGATGCGTCTGGTCCAGTCTGTTGAACACAGTGATGTGTCTGGTCCAGTCTGTTGAACACAGTGATGTGTCTGGTCCAGCCTGTTGAACACTGTGTAGTGATGTGTCTGGTCCAGTCTGTTTAACACAGTCATGTGTCTGGTCCAGTCTGTTTAACACAGTTATGTGTCTGGTCCAGTCTGTTTAACACAGTCATGTGTCTGGTCCAGCCTGTTGAACACAGTGTAGTGATTTGTCTGGTCCAGTCTGTTGAACACAGTGTAGTGATGCGTCTGGTCCAGCCTGTTGAACACTGTGTAGTGATGTGTGTGGTCCAGTCTGTTTAACACAGTCATGTGTCTGGTCCAGTCTGTTGAACACAGTCATGTTTCTGGTCCAGCCTGTTGAACACAGTGATGTGTCTGGTCCAGTCTGTTGAACACAGTCATGTGTCTGGTCCAGTCTGTTGAACACAGTCATGTGTCTGGTCCAGTCTGTTGAACACAGTCATGTGTCTGGTCCAGTCTGTTGAACACAGTGTAGTGACATGTCTGGTCCAGTCTGTTGAACACAGTGTAGTGATGTGTCTGGTCCAGTCTGTTGAACACAGTGTAGTGATGTGTCTGGTCCAGTCTGTTGAACACAGTGATAGTTCTGGTCCAGTCTGTTGAACACAGTGTAGTGATGTGTCTGGTCCAGTCTGTTGAACACAGTGATGTGTCTGGTCCAGTCTGTTTAACACAGTGTAGTGATATGTCTGGTCCAGTCTGTTTAACACAGTGTAGTGATGTGTCTGGTCCAGCCTGTTGAACACAGTGATGTGTCTGGTCCAGTCTGATGAACACAGTCATGTGTCTGGTCCAGTCTGTTGAACACAGTGATGCGTCTGGTTCAGTCTGTTTAACACAGTCATGTGTCTGGTCCAGTCTGTTGAATACAGTGATGCGTCTGGTCCAGCCTGTTGAACACAGTGATGTGTCTGGTCCAGCCTGTTGAACACATTGTAGTGATGTGTCTGGTCCAGTCTGTTTAACACAGTGATGTGTCTGGTCCAGTCTGTTTAACACAGTGATGTATCTGGTCCAGCCTGTTGAACACAGTGATGTGTCTGGTCCAGCCTGTTGAACACAGTGATGTGTCTGGTCCAGTCTGTTGAACACAGTGATGTGTCTGGTCCAGTCTGTTGAACACAGTGATGTGTCTGGTCCAGTCTGTTTAACACAGTCATGTGTCTGGTCCAGTCTGTTGAACACAGTGATGTGTCTGGTCTAGTCTGTTTAACACAGTGATGTGTCTGGTCCAGTCTGTTGAACACAGTGATGTGTCTGGTCCAGTCTGTTGAACACAGTCATGTGTCTGGTCCAGTCTGTTGAACACAGTCATGTGTCTGGTCCAGTCTGTTGAACACAGTCATGTGTCTGGTCCAGTCTGTTGAACACAGTCATGTGTCTGGTCCAGTCTGTTGAACACAGTCATGTGTCTGGTCCAGTCTGTTGAACACAGTCATGTGTCTGGTCCAGTCTGTTGAACACAGTGTAGTGATGTGTCTGGTCCAGTCTGTTTAACACAGTGTAGTGATGTGTCTGGTCCAGTCTGTTTAACACAGTCATGTGTCTGGTCCAGTCTGTTGAACACAGTGATGTGTCTGGTCTAGTCTGTTTAACACAGTGATGTGTCTGGTCCAGTCTGTTTAACACAGTGATGTGTCTGGTCCAGTCTGTTGAACACAGTCATGTGTCTGGTCCAGTCTGTTGAACACAGTCATGCGTCTGGTCCAGTCTGTTGAACACAGTGATACGTCTTGTCCAGTCTGTTGAACACAGTCATGTGTCTGGTCCAGCCTGTTGAACACTGTGTAGTGATGTGTCTGGTCCAGTCTGTTTAACACAGTTATGTGTCTGGTCCGGTCTGTTTAACACAGTCATGTGTCTGGTCCAGTCTGTTTAACACAGTCATGTGTCTGGTCCAGTCTTTTGAATACATTGATGCATCTGGTCCAGTCTGTTGAACACAGTGACGTGTCTGGTCCAGTCTGTTGAACACAGTGTAGTGATGTGCCTGGTCCAATCTGTTGAACACAGTCATGTGTCTGGTCCAGTCTGTTGAACACAGTCATGTGTCTGGTCCAGTCTGTTTAACACAGTCATGTGTCTGGTCCAGTCTGTTGAACACAGTCATGTGTTTGGTCCAGTCTGTTGAACACAGCGATGCTTCTGGTCCAGTCTGTTGAACACAGTGTAGTGATATGTCTGGTCCAGTCTGTTGAACACAGTGATGCGTCTGGTCCAGTCTGTTGAACACAGTGATGCGTCTGGTCCAGTCTGTTGAACACAGTGTAGTGATATGTCTGGTCCAGCCTGTTGAACACAGTGTAGTGATATGTCTGGTCCAGTCTGTTGAACACAGTGTAGTGATGTGTCTGGTCCAGTCTGTTGAACACAGTGATGTGTCTGGTCCAGTCTGTTTAACACAGTGTAGTGATGTGTCAGGTCCAGTCTGTTGAACACAGTGATGTGTCTGGTCCAGTCTGTTGAACACAGTGATGTGTCTGGTCCAGTCTGTTGAACACAGTGATGCGTCTGGTCCAGTCTGTTGAACACAGTCATGTGTCTGGTCCAGTCTGTTGAACACAGTGTAGTGATATGTCTGGTCCAGTCTGTTGAACAAAGTGATGTGTCTGGTCCAGTCTGTTGAACACAGTGATGTGTCTGGTCGAGTCTGTTGAACACAGTGATGCGTCTGGTCCAGTCTGTTGAACACAGTCATGTGTCTGGTCCAGTCTGTTGAACACAGTGTAGTGATATGTCTGGTCCAGTCTGTTGAACACAGTGTAGTGATGTGTCTGGTCCAGTCTGTTGAACACAGTGTAGTGATGTGTCTGGTCCAGTCTGTTGAACACAGTGATATGTCTGGTCCAGTCTGTTGAACACAGTGTAGTGATGTGTCTGGTCCAGTCTGTTGAACACAGTGATGTGTCTGGTCCAGTCTGTTTAACACAGTGTAGTGATATGTCTGGTCCAGTCTGTTTAACACAGTGTAGTGATGTGTCTGGTCCAGCCTGTTGAACACAGTGATGTGTCTGGTCCAGTCTGTTGAACACAGTCATGTGTCTGGTCCAGTCTGTTGAATACAGTGATGCGTCTGGTCCAGCCTGTTGAACACAGTGATTTGTCTGGTCCAGCCTGTTGAACACATTGTAGTGATGCGTCTGGTCCAGTCTGTTTAACACAGTGATGTATCTGGTCCAGCCTGTTGAACACAGTGATGTGTCTGGTCCAGCCTGTTGAACACAGTGATGTGTCTGGTCCAGTCTGTTGAACACAGTGACGTGTCTGGTCCAGTCTGTTGAACACAGTGATGTGTCTGGTCCAGTCTGTTGAACACAGTGATGTGTCTGGTCCAGTCTGTTGAACACAGTGATGTGTCTGGTCCAGTCTGTTGAACACAGTGATGTGTCTGGTCCAGTCTGTTTAACACAGTCATGTGTCTGGTCCAGTCTGTTTAACACAGTGATGTGTCTGGTCTAGTCTGTTTAACACAGTGATGTGTCTGGTCCAGTCTGTTGAACACAGTCATGTGTCTGGTCCAGTCTGTTGAACACAGTCATGTGTCTGGTCCAGTCTGTTGAACACAGTCATGTGTCTGGTCCAGTCTGTTGAACACAGTCATGTGTCTGGTCCAGTCTGTTGAACACAGTCATGTGTCTGGTCCAGTCTGTTGAACACAGTCATGTGTCTGGTCCAGTCTGTTGAACACAGTCATGTGTCTGGTCCAGTCTGTTGAACACAGTGTAGTGATGTGTCTGGTCCAGTCTGTTTAACACAGTCATGTGTCTGGTCCAGTCTGTTGAACACAGTGATGTGTCTGGTCCAGTCTGTTTAACACAGTGATGTGTCTGGTCCAGTCTGTTGAACACAGTCATGTGTCTGGTCCAGTCTGTTGAACACAGTGTAGTGATGTGTCTGGTCCAGTCTGTTGAACACAGTCATGTGTCTGGTCCAGTCTGTTGATAACATCCATGTGTCTGGTCCAGCCTGTTGAACACTGTGTAGTGATGTGTCTGGTCCAGTCTGTTTAACACAGTCATGTGTCTGGTCCAGTCTGTTGAACACAGTGTAGTGATGTGTCTGGTCTAGTCTGTTGAACACAGTGTTGTGTCTGGTCCAGTCTGTTGAACACAGTGATGTGTCTGGTCCAGTCTGTTTAACACAGTGACGCGTCTGGTCTAGTCTGTTTAACACAGTTATGTGTCTGGTCCAGTCTGTTGAACACAGTCATGTGTCTGGTCCAGTCTGTTTAACACAGTCATGTGTCTGGTCCAGTCTGTTGAACACAGTGATGCGTCTGGTCCAGTCTGTTGAACACAGTCATGTGTCTGGTCCAGTCTGTTTAACACAGTGATGTGTCTGGTCCAGTCTGTTGAACACATTCATGTGTCTGGTCCAGTCTGTTGAACACAGTGATGTGTCTGGTCCAGTCTGTTGAACACAGTGTAGTGATATGTCTGGTCCAGTCTGTTGAACACAGTGATGTGTCTGGTCCAGTCTGTTGAACACAGTGTAGTGATATGTCTGGTCCAGTCTGTTGAACACAGTGATGTGTCTGGTCCAGTCTGTTTAACACAGTGTAGTGATGTGTCTGGTCCAGCCTGTTGAACACAGTGATGTGTCTGGTCCAGTCTGTTGAACACAGTCATGTGTCTGGTCCAGTCTGTTGTACACAGTGATGCGTCTGGTTCAGTCTGTTTAACACAGTCATGTGTCTGGTCCAGTCTGTTGAACACAGTGATGTGTCTGGTCCAGTCTGTTGAACACAGTGATGTGTCTGGTCCAGTCTGTTGAACACAGTGATGCGTCTGGTCCAGTCTGTTGAACACAGTGTAGTGATGTGTCTGGTCCAGTCTGTTGAAAACAGTGTAGTGATGTGTCTGGTCCAGTCTGTTGAACACAGTGATATGTCTGGTCCAGTCTGTTGAACACAGTGTAGTGATGTGTCTGGTCCAGTCTGTTGAACACTGTGTAGTGATGTGTCTGGTCCAGTCTGTTTAACACAGTTATGTGTCTGGTCCAGTCTGTTTAACACAGTCATGTGTCTGGTCCAGTCTGTTGAACACAGTGTAGTGATGTGCCTGGTCCAGTCTGTTGAACACAGTGTAGTGATGTGCCTGGTCCAGTCTGTTGAACACAGTCATGTGTCTGGTCCAGTCTGTTGAACACAGTCATGTGTCTGGTCCAGTCTGTTTAACACAGTCATGTGTCTGGTCCAGTCTGTTTAACACAGTCATGTGTCTGGTCCAGTCTGTTTAACACAGTCATGTGTCTGGTCCAGTCTGTTTAACACAGTCATGTGTCTGGTCCAGTCTGTTTAACACAGTCATGTGTCTGGTCCAGTCTGTTTAACACAGTCATGTGTCTGGTCCAGTCTGTTTAACACAGTCATGTGTCTGGTCCAGTCTATTTAACACAGTCATGTGTCTGGTCCAGTCTGTTTAACACAGTCATGTGTCTGGACCAGTCTGTTGAACACAGTGATGCGTCTGGTCCAGTCTGTTGAACACAGTGATGTGTCTGGTCCAGTCTGTTGAACACAGTGATGTGTCTGGTCCAGCCTGTTGAACACTGTGCAGTGATGTGTCTGGTCCAGCCTGTTTAACACAGTCATGTGTCTGGTCCAGTCTGTTTAACACAGTTATGTGTCTGATCCAGCCTGTTGAACACAGTGTAGTGATTTGTCTGGTCCAGTCTGTTGAACACAGTGTAGTGATGCGTCTGGTCCAGCCTGTTGAACACTGTGTAGTGATGTGTCTGGTCCAGTCTGTTGAACACAGTCGTGTGTCTGGTCCAGCCTGTTGAACACTGTGTAGTGATGTGTGTGGTCCAGTCTGTTTAACACAGTCATGTGTCTGGTCCAGTCTGTTGAACACAGTCATGTGTCTGGTCCAGCCTGTTGAACACAGTGATGTGTCTGGTCCAGTCTGTTGAACACAGTCATGTGTCTGGTCCAGTCTGTGTAACACAGTGATGCGTCTGGTCCAGTCTGTTGAACACAGTGATGTGTCTGGTCCAGTCTGTTGAACACAGTCATGTGTCTGGTCCAGCCTGTTGAACACAGTCATGTGTCTGGTCCAGCCTGTTGAACACAGTGTAGTGATGTGTCAGGTCCAGTCTGTTTAACACAGTCATGTGTCTGGTCCAGTCTGTTTAACACAGTCATGTGTCTGGTCCAGTCTGTTTAACACAGTCATGTGTCTGGTCCAGCCTGTTGAACACTGTGTAGTGATGTGTCTGGTCCAGTCTGTTTAAAACAGTCATGTGTCTGGTCCAGTCTGTTTAACACAGTGATGTGTCTGGTCCAGTCTGTTGAACACAGTCATGTGTCTGGTCCAGCCTGTTGAACACAGTGATGTGTCTGGTCCAGCCTGTTGAACACAGTGTAGTGATGTGTCAGGTCCAGTCTGTTTAACACAGTGATGTGTCTGGTCCAGTCTGTTTAAAACAGTCATGTGTCTGGTCCAGTCTGTTTAAAACAGTCATGTGTCTGGTCCAGTCTGTTTAACACAGTCATGTGTCTGGTCCAGTCTGTTTAACACAGTCATGTGTCTGGTCCAGTCTGTTTAACACAGTCATGTGTCTGGTCCAGTCTGTTGAACACAGTCATGTGTCTGGTCCAGCCTGTTGAACACTGTGTAGTGATGTGTCTGGTCCAGTCTGTTTAACACAGTGATGTGTCTGGTCCAGTCTGTTTAACACAGTGATGTGTCTGGTCCAGTCTGTTTAACACAGTGATGTGTCTAGTCCAGTCTGTTGAACACAGTGATGTGTCTGGTCCAGTCTGTTGAACACAGTGATGTGTCTGGTCCAGTCTGTTGAATACAGTCATGTGTCTGGTCCAGTCTGTTGAATACAGTCATGTGTCTGGTCCAGTCTGTTGAATACAGTCATGTGTCTGGTCCAGTCTGTTGAACACAGTCATGTGTCTGGTCCAGTCTGTTGAACACAGTTATGTGTCTGGTCCAGTCTGTTTAACCCAGTTATGTGTCTGGTCCAGTCTGTTTAACACAGTTATGTGTCTGGTCCAGTCTGTTTAACACATTCATGTGTCTGGTCCAGCCTGTTGAACACAGTCATGTGTCTGGTCCAGCCTGTTGAACACAGTCATGTGTCTGGTCCAGTCTGTTTAACACATTCATGTGTCTGGTCCAGTCTGTTGAACACAGTCATGTGTCTGGTCCAGTCTGTTTAACACAGTCATGTGTCTGGTCCAGTCTGTTTAACACAGTCATGTGTCTGGTCCAGTCTGTTTAACACATTCATGTGTCTGGTCCAGTCTGTTGAACACATTCATGTGTCTGGTCCAGTCTGTTGAACACAGTGATGTGTCTTGGTCCAGTCTGTTGAACACAGTCATGTGTCTTGGTCCAGTCTGTTGAACACAGTCATGTGTCTGGTCCAGTCTGTTGAACACAGTGTAGTGATATGTCTGGTCCAGTCTGTTGAACACAGTCATGTGTCTGGTCCAGTCTGTTTAACACAGTCATGTGTCTGGTCCAGCCTGTTGAACACAGTCATGTGTCTGGTCCAGTCTGTTGAACACAGTGTAGTGATGTGCCTGGTCCAGTCTGTTGAACACAGTCATGTGTCTGGTCCAGTCTGTTGAACACAGTCATGTGTCTGGTCCAGTCTGTTTAACACAGTCATTGTCTAGTCCAGTCTGTTGAATACAGTGATGCGTCTGGTCTAGTCTGTTGAACACAGTGTAGTGATGTGCCTGGTCCAGTCTGTTGAACACAGTCATGTGTCTGGTCCAGTCTGTTGAACACAGTCATGTGTCTGGTCCAGTCTGTTGAACACAGTCATGCGTCTGGTCCAGTCTGTTGAACACAGTGATGCGTCTGGTCCAGTCTGTTGAACACAGTGATGCGTCTGGTCCAGTCTGTTGAACACAGTGATGTGTCTGGTCCAGTCTGTTTAACACAGTCATGTGTCTGGTCCAGTCTGTTGAACACAGTGATGCGTCTGGTCCAGTCTGTTGAACACAGTGATGCGTCTGGTCCAGTCTGTTGAACACAGTGATGCGTCTGGTCCAGTCTGTTGAACACAGTGATGCGTCTGGTCCAGTCTGTTTAACACAGTGATGTGTCTGGTCCAGTCTGTTGGACACAGTGATGTGTCTGGTCCAGTCTGTTGAACACAGTGATGCGTCTGGTCCAGTCTGTTTAACACAGTGATGTGTCTGGTCCAGTCTGTTTAACACAGTGATGTGTCTGGTCCAGTCTGTTGAACACAGTGATGCGTCTGGTCCAGTCTGTTGAACACAGTCATGCGTCTGGTCCAGTCTATTGAACACAGTCATGCGTCTGGTTCAGTATGTTGAACACAGTGATGTGTCTGGTCCAGCCTGTTGAACACTGTGCAGTGATGTGTCTGGTCCAGTCTGTTTAACACAGTCATGTGTCTGGTCCAGTCTGTTTAACACAGTTATGTGTCTGGTCCAGCCTGTTGAACACAGTGTAGTGATTTGTCTGGTCCAGTCTGTTGAACACAGTGTAGTGATGCGTCTGGTCCAGCCTGTTGAACACTGTGTAGTGATGTGTCTGGTCCAGTCTGTTGAACACAGTCGTGTGTCTGGTCCAGCCTGTTGAACACTGTGTAGTGATGTGTGTGGTCCAGTCTGTCTAACACAGTCATGTGTCTGGTCCAGTCTGTTGAACACAGTCATGTGTCTGGTCCAGCCTGTTGAACACAGTGATGTGTCTGGTCCAGTCTGTTGAACACAGTCATGTTTCTGGTCCAGTCTGTGTAACACAGTGATGCGTCTGGTCCAGTCTGTTGAACACAGTGATGTGTCTGGTCCAGTCTGTTGAACACAGTGATGTGTCTGGTCCAGTCTGTTTAACACAGTCATGTGTCTGGTCCAGCCTGTTGAACACAGTGATGTGTCTGGTCCAGCCTGTTGAACACAGTGTAGTGATGTGTCAGGTCCAGTCTGTTTAACACAGTCATGTGTCTGGTCCAGTCTGTTTAACACAGTCATGTGTCTTGTCCAGTCTGTTTAACACAGTCATGTGTCTGGTCCAGTCTGTTTAACACAGTCATGTGTCTGGTCCAGTCTGTTTAACACAGTCATGTGTCTGGTCCAGCCTGTTGAACACAGTGTAGTGATGTGTCAGGTCCAGTCTGTTTAACACAGTGATGTGTCTGGTCCAGTCTGTTTAAAACAGTCATGTGTCTGGTCCAGTCTGTTTAAAACAGTCATGTGTCTGGTCCAGTCTGTTTAACACAGTCATGTGTCTGGTCCAGTCTGTTTAACACAGTCATGTGTCTGGTCCAGTCTGTTTAACACAGTCATGTGTCTGGTCCAGTCTGTTTAACACAGTCATGTGTCTGGTCCAATCTGTTTAACACAGTCATGTGTCTGGTCCAGTCTGTTGAACACAGTCATGTGTCTGGTCCAGCCTGTTGAACACTGTGTAGTGATGTGTCTGGTCCAGTCTGTTTAACACAGTGATGTGTCTAGTCCAGTCTGTTGAACACAGTCATGTGTCTGGTCCAGTCTGTTGAACACAGTTATGTGTCTGGTCCAGTCTGTTTAACACAGTTATGTGTCTGGTCCAGTCTGTTTAACACATTCATGTGTCTGGTCCAGCCTGTTGAACACAGTCATGTGTCTGGTCCAGCCTGTTGAACACAGTCATGTGTCTGGTCCAGTCTGTTTAACACATTCATGTGTCTGGTCCAGTCTGTTTAACACAGTCATGTGTCTGGTCCAGTCTGTTTAACACAGTCATGTGTCTGGTCCAGTCTGTTTAACACAATCATGTGTCTGGTCCAGTCTGTTGAACACATTCATGTGTCTGGTCCAGTCTGTTGAACACAGTGATGCGTCTGGTCCAGTCTGTTGAACACAGTCATGTGTCTGGTCCAGTCTGTTGAACACAGTCATGTGTCTGGTCCAGTCTGTTGAACACAGTGTAGTGATATGTCTGGTCCAGTCTGTTGAACACAGTCATGTGTCTGGTCCAGTCTGTTTAACACAGTCATGTGTCTGGTCCAGCCTGTTGAACACAGTCATGTGTCTGGTCCAGTCTGTTGAACACAGTGTAGTGATGTGCCTGGTCCAGTCTGTTGAACACAGTCATGTGTCTGGTCCAGTCTGTTGAACACAGTCATGTGTCTGGTCCAGTCTGTTTAACACAGTCATTGTCTGGTCCAGTCTGTTGAATACAGTGATGCGTCTGGTCTAGTCTGTTGAACACAGTGTAGTGATGTGCCTGGTCCAGTCTGTTGAACACAGTCATGTGTCTGGTCCAGTCTGTTGAACACAGTCATGTGTCTGGTCCAGTCTGTTGAACACAGTCATGTGTCTGGTCCAGTCTGTTGAACACAGTGATGCGTCTGGTCCAGTCTGTTGAACACAGTGATGCGTCTGGTCCAGTCTGTTGAACACAGTCATGTGTCTGGTCCAGTCTGTTTAACACAGTCATGTGTCTGGTCCAGTCTGTTGAACACAGTGATGCGTCTGGTCCAGTCTGTTGAACACAGTGATGCGTCTGGTCCAGTCTGTTTAACACAGTGATGTGTCTGGTCCAGTCTGTTGGACACAGTGATGTGTCTGGTCCAGTCTGTTGAACACAGTGATGCGTCTGGTCCAGTCTGTTTAACACAGTGATGTGTCTGGTCCAGTCTGTTTAACACAGTGATGTGTCTGGTCCAGTCTGTTGAACACAGTGATGCGTCTCGTCCAGTCTGTTGAACACAGTCATGCGTCTGGTCCAGTCTGTTAAACACATTCATGCGTCTGGTCCAGTCTGTTGAACACAGTGATGCGTCTGGTCCAGTCTGGTGAACACAGTCATGCGTCTGGTTCAGTCTGTTGAACACAGTCATGTGTCTGGTCCAGTCTGTTGAACACAGTCATGTGTCTGGTCCAGTCTGTTGAACACAGTCATGTGTCTGGTCCAGTCTGTTGAACACAGTGATGCGTCTGGTCCAGTCTGTTGAACACAGTGATGCGTCTGGTCCAGTCTGTTGAACACGGTCATGTGTCTGGTCCAGTCTGTTTAACACAGTCATGTGTCTGGTCCAGTCTGTTGAACACAGTGATGTGTCTGGTCCAGTCTGTTGAATACAGTCATGTGTCTGGTCCAGTCTGTTGAACACAGTGATGCGTCTGGTCCAGTCTGTTGAACACAGTGATGCGTCTGGTCCAGTCTGTTTAACACAGTGATGTGTCTGGTCCAGTCTGTTGGACACAGTGATGCGTCTGGTCCAGTCTGTTGAACACAGTGATGCGTCTGGTCCAGTCTGTTGAACACAGTGATGCGTCTGGTCCAGTCTGTTTAACACAGTGATGCGTCTGGTCCAGTCTGTTTAACACAGTGATGCGTCTGGTCCAGTCTGTTGAACACAGTGATGCGTCTGGTCCAGTCTGTTGAACACAGTCATGCGTCTGGTCCAGTCTGTTAAACACATTCATGCGTCTGGTCCAGTCTGTTGAACACAGTGATGTGTCTGGTCCAGTCTGTTGAACACAGTCATGCGTCTGGTCCAGTCTGTTTAACACAGTCATGTGTCTGGTCCAGTCTGTTTAACACAGTCATGTGTCTGGTCCAGTCTGTTGAACACAGTGATGCGTCTGGTCCAGTCTGTTGAACACAGTCATGTGTCTGGTCCAGTCTGTTGAACACAGTCATGTGTCTGGTCCAGTCTGTTGAACACAGTCATGTGTCTGGTCCAGTCTGTTGAATACAGTCATGTGTCTGGTCCAGTCTGTTGAATACAGTCATGTGTCTGGTCCAGTCTGTTGAACACAGTCATGTGTCTGGTCCAGTCTGTTGAACACAGTCATGTGTCTGGTCCAGTCTGTTGAACACAGTGATGCGTCTGGTCCAGTCTGTTGAACACAATGATGCGTCTGGTCCAGTCTGTTGAACACAGTCATGTGTCTGGTCCAGTCTGTTGAACACAGTCATGTGTCTGGTCCAGTCTGTTGAATACAGTCATGTGTCTGGTCCAGTCTGTTGAATACAGTCATGTGTCTGGTCCAGTCTGTTGAACACAGTCATGTGTCTGGTCCAGTCTGTTTAACACAGTTATGTGTCTGGTCCAGTCTGTTTAACACAGTCATGTGTCTGGTCCAGCCTGTTGAACACAGTGTAGTGATATGTCTGGTCCAGTCTGTTGAACACAGTCATGTGTCTGGTCCAGCCTGTTGAACACAGTGTAGTGATATGTCTGGTCCAGTCTGTTGAACACAGTCATGTGTCTGGTCCAGCCTGTTGAACACTGTGTAGTGATGTGTCTGGTCCAGTCTGTTTAACACAGTCATGTGTCTGGTCCAGTCTGTTTAACACAGTCATGTGTCTGGTCCAGTCTGTTTAACACAGTCATGTGTCTGGTCCAGCCTGTTGAACACAGTGTAGTGATATGTCTGGTCCAGTCTGTTGAACACAGTCATGTGTCTGGTCCAGCCTGTTGAACACAGTGTAGTGATATGTCTGGTCCAGTCTGTTGAACACAGTCATGTGTCTGGTCCAGCCTGTTGAACACTGTGTAGTGATGTGTCTGGTCCAGTCTGTTTAACACAGTCATGTGTCTGGTCCAGTCTGTTTAACACAGTCATGTGTCTGGTCCAGTCTGTTTAACACAGTCATGTGTCTGGTCCAGTCTGTTTAACACAGTCATGTGTCTGGTCCAGTCTGTTTAACACAGTCATGTGTCTGGTCCAGTCTGTTTAACACAGTCATGTGTCTGGTCCAGTCTGTTTAACACAATCATGTGTCTGGTCCAGTCTGTTTAACACAATCATGTGTCTGGTCCAGTCTTTTGAATACAGTGATGTGTCTGGTCCAGTCTGTTTAACACAGTCATGTGTCTGGTCCAGTCTGTTGAACACAGCGATGTGTCTGGTCCAGTCTGTTGAACACAGCGATGCGCCTGGCCTAGTCTGTTTAACACAGCGATGCGTCTGGTCCAGTCTGTTTAACAAAGCGATGCGTCTGGTCCAGTCTGTTGAACACAGTGTAGTGATATGTCTGGTCCAGTCTGTTTAACACAGCGATGCGTCTGGTCCAGTCTGTTTAACACAGTGATATGTCTGGTCCAGTCTTTTGAATACAGTGATGTGTCTGGTCCAGTCTGTTTAACACAGTGATATGTCTGGTCCAGTCTTTTGAATACAGTGATGCATCTGGTCCAGTCTGTTGAACACAGTGTAGTGATGTGCCTGGTCCAGTCTGTTGAACACAGTCATGTGTCTGGTCCATTCTGTTGAACACAGTCATGTGTCTGGTCCAGTCTGTTTAACACAGTCATGTCACTGGTCCAGTCTGTTGAATACAGTGATGCGTCTGGTCCAGCCTGTTGAACACAGTGTAGTGATATGTCTGGTCCAGTCTGTTGAACACAGTCATGTGTCTGGTCCAGCCTGTTGAACACAGTGTAGTGATATGTCTGGTCCAGTCTGTTGAACACAGTGTAGTGATGTGTCTGGTCCAGCCTGTTGAACACTGTGTAGTGATGTGTCTGGTCCAGTCTGTTGAACACAGTCATGTGTCTGGTCCAGCCTGTTGAACACTGTGTAGTGATGTGTCTGGTCCAGTCTGTTTAACACAGTCATGTGTCTGGTCCAGTCTGTTTAACACAGTCATGTGTCTGGTCCAGTCTGTTTAACACAGTCATGTGTCTGGTCCAGTCTGTTTAACACAGTCATGTGTCTGGTCCAGTCTGTTTAACACAGTCATGTGTCTGGTCCAGTCTGTTTAACACAGTCATGTGTCTGGTCCAGTCTGTTTAACACAGTCATGTGTCTGGTCCAGTCTGTTTAACACAGTCATGTGTCTGGTCCAGTCTGTTTAACACAGTCATGTGTCTGGTCCAGTCTTTTGAATACAGTGATGTGTCTGGTCCAGTCTGTTTAACACAGTCATGTGTCTGGTCCAGTCTGTTGAACACAGCGATGTGTCTGGTCCAGTCTGTTGAACACAGTCATGTGTCTGGTCCAGTCTGTTGAACACAGTCATGTGTCTGGTCCAGTCTGTTGAACACAGTCATGTGTCTGGTCCAGTCTGTTGAACACAGTCATGTGTCTGGTCCAGTCTGTTGAACACAGTCATGTGTCTGGTCCAGTCTGTTGAACACAGTGATGTGTCTGGTCCAGTCTGTTGAACACAGTGTAGTGATGTGTCTGGTCCAGTCTGTTGAACACAGTGTAGTGATGTGTCTGGTCCAGTCTGTTTAACACAGTGATGTGATGTGTCTGGTCCAGTCTGTTTAACACAGTGATGTGTCTGGTCCAGTCTGTTTAACACAGTGATGTGTCTGGTCCAGTCTGTTCAACACAGTGTAGTGATGTGTCTGGTCCAGCCTGTTGAACACAGTCATGTGTCTGGTCCAGCCTGTTGAACACAGTATAGTGATGTGTCTGGTCCAGTCTGTTGAACACAGTGATGTGTCTGGTCCAGTCTGTTGAACACAGTGATGCGTCTGGTCCAGTCTGTTGAATACAGTGATGTGTCTGGTCCAGTCTGTTGAACACAGTGATGTGTATGGTCCAGTCTGTTGAACACAGTGATGTGTCTGGTCCAGTCTGTTGAACACAGTCATGTGTCTGGTCCAGTCTGTTGAACACAGTGTAGTGATGTGTCTGGTCCAGTCTGTTGAACACAGTGATGTGTCTGGTCCAGTCTGTTTAACACAGTGTAGTGATATGTCTGGTCCAGCCTGTTGAACACTGTGTAGTCATGTGTCTGGTCCAGTCTGTTTAACACAGTCATGTGTCTGGTCCAGTCTGTTGAACAAATTCATGTGTCTGGTCCAGTCTGTTGAATACAGTGATGTGTCTGGTCCAGTCTGTTTAACACAGTGATGTGTCTGGTCCAGTCTGTTTAACACAGTGTAGTGATATGTCTGGTCCAGTCTGTTGAACACAGTCATGTGTCTGGTCCAGTCTGTTGAATACAGTGATTTGTCTAGTACGGTCTGTTTAACACAGTGATGTGTCTGGTCCAGTCTGTTGAACACAGTCATGTGTCTGGTCCAGTCTGTTGAACACAGTCATGTGTCTGGTCCAGTCTGTTGAACAAAGTGTAGTGATATGTCTGGTCCAGCCTGTTGAACACAGTGATGTGTCTGGTCCAGTCTGTTGAACACAGTCATGTGTCTGGTCCAGCCTGTTGAACACTGTGTAGTGATGTGTCTTGTCCAGTCTGTTTAACACAGTCATGTGTCTGGTCCAGTCTGTTTAACACAGTCATGTGTCTGGTCCAGTCTGTTGAACACAGTCATGTGTCTGGTCCAGTCTGTTGAACACAGTCATGTGTCTGGTCCAGTCTGTTTAACACAGTGATGTGTCTGGTCCAGTCTGTTGAACACAGTGATGCGTCTGGTCCAGTCTGTTGAACACAGTGATGCGTCTGGTCCAGTCTGTTTAACACAGTGATGTGTCTGGTCCAGTCTGTTTAACACAGTGATGTGTCTGGTCCAGTCTGTTGAACACAGTGATGTGTCTGGTCCAGTCTGTTTAACACAGTGATGTGTCTGGTCCAGTCTGTTTAACACAGTCATGTGTCTGGTCCAGTCTGTTTAACACAGTCATGTGTCTGGTCCAGTCTTTTGAATACAGTGATGCATCTGGTCCAGTCTGTTGAACACAGTGATGCGTCTGGTCCAGTCTGTTGAACACAGTGTAGTGATGTGCCTGGTCTAGTCTGTTGAACACAGTGTAATGATGTGTCTGGTCCAGTCTGTTGAACACAGTGTAGTGATATGTCTGGTCCAGCCTGTTGAACACAGTGATGCGTCTGGTCCAGTCTGTTGAGCACAGCGATGCGTCTGGTCCAGTCTGTTTAACACAGTGATGCGTCTGGTCCAGTCTGTTGAATACAGTGATGTGTCTGGTCCAGTCTGTTGAACACAGTGATGTGTATGGTCCAGTCTGTTGAACACAGTGATGTGTCTGGTCCAGTCTGTTGAACACAGTCATGTGTCTGGTCCAGTCTGTTGAACACAGTGTAGTGATGTGTCTGGTCCAGTCTGTTTAACAAAGTGATGTGTCTGGTCCAGTCTGTTGAACACAGTGATGTGTCTGGTCCAGTCTGTTTAACACAGTGTAGTGATATGTCTGGTCCAGCCTGTTGAACACTGTGTAGTCATGTGTCTGGTCCAGTCTGTTTAACACAGTCATGTGTCTGGTCCAGTCTGTTGAACAAATTCATGTGTCTGGTCCAGTCTGTTGAATACAGTGATGTGTCTGGTCCAGTCTGTTTAACACAGTGATGTGTCTGGTCCAGTCTGTTTAACACAGTGTAGTGATATGTCTGGTCCAGTCTGTTGAACACAGTCATGTGTCTGGTCCAGTCTGTTGAATACAGTGATTTGTCTAGTACGGTCTGTTTAACACAGTGATGTGTCTGGTCCAGTCTGTTGAACACAGTCATGTGTCTGGTCCAGTCTGTTGAACACAGTCATGTGTCTGGTCCAGTCTGTTGAACAAAGTGTAGTGATATGTCTGGTCCAGCCTGTTGAACACAGTGATGTGTCTGGTCCAGTCTGTTGAACACAGTCATGTGTCTGGTCCAGCCTGTTGAACACTGTGTAGTGATGTGTCTTGTCCAGTCTGTTTAACACAGTCATGTGTCTGGTCCAGTCTGTTTAACACAGTCATGTGTCTGGTCCAGTCTGTTGAACACAGTCATGTGTCTGGTCCAGTCTGTTGAACACAGTCATGTGTCTGGTCCAGTCTGTTTAACACAGTGATGTGTCTGGTCCAGTCTGTTGAACACAGTGATGCGTCTGGTCCAGTCTGTTTAACACAGTGATGTGTCTGGTCCAGTCTGTTTAACACAGTGATGTGTCTGGTCCAGTCTGTTGAACACAGTGATGTGTCTGGTCCAGTCTGTTTAACACAGTGATGTGTCTGGTCCAGTCTGTTTAACACAGTCATGTGTCTGGTCCAGTCTTTTGAATACAGTGATGCATCTGGTCCAGTCTGTTGAACACAGTGATGCGTCTGGTCCAGTCTGTTGAACACAGTGTAGTGATGTGCCTGGTCTAGTCTGTTGAACACAGTGTAATGATGTGTCTGGTCCAGTCTGTTGAACACAGTGTAGTGATATGTCTGGTCCAGCCTGTTGAACACAGTGATGCGTCTGGTCCAGTCTGTTGAGCACAGCGATGCGTCTGGTCCAGTCTGTTTAACACAGTCATGTGTCTGGTCCAGTCTGTTTAACACAGTCATGTGTCTGGTCCAGTCTGTTGAACACCGCGATGCGTCTGGTCCAGTCTGTTTAACACAGTCATGTGTCTGGTCCAGTCTGTTGAACACAGTGTAGTGATATGTCTGGTCCAGTCTGTTGAACACAGCGATGCGTCTGGTCCAGTCTGTTGAACACAGCGATGCGTCTGGTCCAGTCTGTTTAACACAGTTATGCGTCTGGTCCAGTCTGTTGAACACAGTGATGCGTCTGGTCCAGTCTGTTGAACACAGCGATGCGTCTGGTCCAGCCTGTTGAACACAGTGTAGTGATATGTCTGGTCCAGTCTGTTGAACACAGTGTAGTGATGTGTCTGGTCCAGTCTGTTGAACACAGTGTAGTGATGTGTCTGGTCCAGTCTGTTGAACACAGTGATGTGTCTGGTCCAGTCTGTTTAACACAGTGTAGTGATGTGTCTGGTCCAGCCTGTTGAACACAGTGTAGTGATATGTCTGGTCCAGTCTGTTTAACACAGTGTAGTGATGTGTCTGGTCCAGTATGTTGAACACAGTGATGTGTCTGGCCCAGTATGTTGAACACAGTGATGTGTCTGGTCCAGTCTGTTGAACACAGTGATGTGTCTGGTCCAGTCTGTTCAACACAGTGTAGTGATGTGTCTGGTCCAGCCTGTTGAACACAGTCATGTGTCTGGTCCAGCCTGTTGAACACAGTATAGTGATGTGTCTGGTCCAGTCTGTTGAACACAGTGATGTGTCTGGTCCAGTCTGTTGAACACAGTGATGCGTCTGGTCCAGTCTGTTGAATACAGTGATGTGTCTGGTCCAGTCTGTTGAACACAGTGATGTGTATGGTCCAGTCTGTTGAACACAGTGATGTGTCTGGTCCAGTCTGTTGAACACAGTCATGTGTCTGGTCCAGTCTGTTGAACACAGTGTAGTGATGTGTCTGGTCCAGTCTGTTTAACAAAGTGATGTGTCTGGTCCAGTCTGTTGAACACAGTGATGTGTCTGGTCCAGTCTGTTTAACACAGTGTAGTGATATGTCTGGTCCAGCCTGTTGAACACTGTGTAGTCATGTGTCTGGTCCAGTCTGTTTAACACAGTCATGTGTCTGGTCCAGTCTGTTGAACACATTCATGTGTCTGGTCCAGTCTGTTGAATACAGTGATGTGTCTGGTCCAGTCTGTTTAACACAGTGATGTGTCTGGTCCAGTCTGTTTAACACAGTGTAGTGATATGTCTGGTCCAGTCTGTTGAACACAGTCATGTGTCTGGTCCAGTCTGTTGAATACAGTGATTTGTCTAGTACGGTCTGTTTAACACAGTGATGTGTCTGGTCCAGTCTGTTGAACACAGTCATGTGTCTGGTCCAGTCTGTTGAACACAGTCATGTGTCTGGTCCAGTCTGTTGAACAAAGTGTAGTGATATGTCTGGTCCAGCCTGTTGAACACAGTGATGTGTCTGGTCCAGTCTGTTGAACACAGTCATGTGTCTGGTCCAGCCTGTTGAACACTGTGTAGTGATGTGTCTGGTCCAGTCTGTTTAACACAGTCATGTGTCTGGTCCAGTCTGTTTAACACAGTCATGTGTCTGGTCCAGTCTGTTGAACACAGTCATGTGTCTGGTCCAGTCTGTTGAACACAGTCATGTGTCTGGTCCAGTCTGTTTAACACAGTGATGTGTCTGGTCCAGTCTGTTGAACACAGTGATGCGTCTGGTCCAGTCTGTTTAACACAGTGATGTGTCTGGTCCAGTCTGTTTAACACAGTGATGTGTCTGGTCCAGTCTGTTGAACACAGTGATGTGTCTGGTCCAGTCTGTTTAACACAGTGATGTGTCTGGTCCAGTCTGTTTAACACAGTCATGTGTCTGGTCCAGTCTGTTTAACACAGTCATGTGTCTGGTCCAGTCTTTTGAATACAGTGATGCATCTGGTCCAGTCTGTTGAACACAGTGATGCGTCTGGTCCAGTCTGTTGAACACAGTGTAGTGATGTGCCTGGTCTAGTCTGTTGAACACAGTGTAATGATGTGTCTGGTCCAGTCTGTTGAACACAGTGTAGTGATATGTCTGGTCCAGCCTGTTGAACACAGTGATGCGTCTGGTCCAGTCTGTTGAGCACAGCGATGCGTCTGGTCCAGTCTGTTTAACACAGTCATGTGTCTGGTCCAGTCTGTTTAACACAGTCATGTGTCTGGTCCAGTCTGTTTAACACAGTCATGTGTCTGGTCCAGTCTGTTTAACACAGTCATGTGTCTGGTCCAGTCTGTTGAACACCGCGATGCGTCTGGTCCAGTCTGTTTAACACAGTCATGTGTCTGGTCCAGTCTGTTGAACACAGTGTAGTGATATGTCTGGTCCAGTCTGTTGAACACAGCGATGCGTCTGGTCCAGTCTGTTGAACACAGCGATGCGTCTGGTCCAGTCTGTTTAACACAGTTATGCGTCTGGTCCAGTCTGTTGAACACAGCGATGCGTCTGGTCCAGCCTGTTGAACACAGTGTAGTGATATGTCTGGTCCAGTCTGTTGAACACAGTGTAGTGATATGTCTGGTCCAGTCTGTTGAACACAGTGTAGTGATGTGTCTGGTCCAGTCTGTTGAACACAGTGTAGTGATGTGTCTGGTCCAGTCTGTTGAACACAGTGATGTGTCTGGTCCAGTCTGTTTAACACAGTGTAGTGATGTGTCTGGTCCAGCCTGTTGAACACAGTGTAGTGATATGTCTGGTCCAGTCTGTTTAACACAGTGTAGTGATGTGTCTGGTCCAGTATGTTGAACACAGTGATGTGTCTGGCCCAGTATGTTGAACACAGTGATGTGTCTGGTCCAGTCTGTTGAACACAGTGATGTGTCTGGTCCAGTCTGTTGAATACAGTGATGTGTCTGGTCCAGTCTGTTGAATACAGTGATGTGTCTGGTCCAGTCTGTTGAATACAGTGATGCGTCTGGTCCAGTCTGTTGAATACAGTGTAGTGATGCGTCTGGTCCAGTCTGTTGAATACAGTGTAGTGATATGTCTGGTCCAGTCTGTTTAACACAGTGTAGTGATGTGTCTGGTCCAGTATGTTGAACACAGTGTAGTGATGTGTCTGGTCCAGTCTGTTGAACACAGTGATGTGTCTGGTCCAGTCTGTTGAATACAGTGATGTGTCTGGTCCAGTCTGTTTAACACAGTCATGTGTCTGGTCCAGTCTGTTTAACACAGTGATGTGTCTGGTCCAGTCTGTTTAACACAGTGATGTGTGTGGTCCAGTCTGTTTAACACAGTGATGTGTGTGGTCCAGTCTGTTGAACACAGTGATGTGTCTGGTCCAGTCTGTTGAACACAGTGATGTGTCTGGTCCAGTCTGTTGAACACAGTGTTGTGTCTGGTCCAGTCTGTTTAACACAGTCATGTGTCTGGTCCAGTCTGTTGAACACAGTCATGTGTCTGGTCCAGTCTGTTGAACACAGTGATGTGTCTGGTCCAGTCTGTTGAACACAGTGATGTGTCTGGTCCAGTCTGTTGAACACAGTGATGTGTCTGGTCCAGTCTGTTTAACACAGTGTTGTGTCTGGTCCAGTCTGTTGAACACCGTGATGTGTCTGGTCCAGTCTGTTTAACACAGTGATGTGTCTGGTCCAGTCTGTTGAACACAGTCATGTGTCTGGTCCAGTCTGTTGAACACCGTGATGTGTCTGGTCCAGTCTGTTGAACACCGTGATGTGTCTGGTCCAGTCTGTATAACACAGTGTTTGACACATCACATGTTTTGTCTCTGAGAGGGAGGAAAGATACACGTTAACCTCTGACCAACTACAACAAGCAGCAACAGAGAAACCTCACGTCTTCCCCTCCACTACACACACACACACACACACACACACACACACACACACACACACACACACACACACACACACACACACACACACACTTTCCGTGAAGCCCCCGTCTCTCTATAAGAGCTGGGAGAACATTTACCTTCTCTCATTTTCCCAAGGTCACCTTGAAGGTTTTCTACTGGCTGACTAAGAAACGGCTCCCTTCACTGAAGCACAGACCACAATATGTACTCCTTTGAAATGGTTTTTCTTTGTGTGTGTAAGCACCTGTGTGTGTGTGTGTGTTTGTGTCTGTGTGTGTGTCCAGTATGTTATTACTCTTGTTCTGTCTGCTGTGCTGGTAGGCCCGGGGTCTGTACATGGCCGTCTCTCTGTACAAGCTGTCCAGGTCCTGTCTCCAGCTGCCAGGGTTGAGGTGGCGGAGGAGCTGCTCCACTGTGTTGAAGGATGCTATGGTCTGGTCCAACGCTGCTGCTGTCAGAGGAACATCAGTCACCGCTGGAGCCAACACTGACAGACTGTCCTCCTGGATGAGGGGTGGAGAAGGAGGAGGGGGTCAAAAGTTCTGAGCAGGGACACAAGGTCTTCTTTAGTCTTTGAGAGCCTTCTAGTGTGTCTGTCTGTGTGTGAGTCTATGGAGCGCAGCACCAGTATCTGAGCTGCCCTCTGACTGTGCATGTGAAAGGTTTACGAAGGTCAGGGGACAACCTTGATCTTTTTAAAATCAGCCTAACGACTGGGCACTAGAGCCCTCTATCTGTCTCCAGGCTGGGACCAGGAGTTTCTCCTGCTGCTGATCAGGAGGGTTAGGGGGTCTGACAGAGGGGCTGTGAGGTGCAAACACAGGTAGGTGTGTGTGTGTGTTTGTGTTGAGCATGCTTGCATGTCCAACTCACCATCAGGGTCACAGCCTCCCAGTTAGTCTTCGATGCTGTAGGAAGAGAATCATCCTGGAGGAAGGAAGGCGAGAGAGAATGAAGGAGTGGGATTTGGGTTATTCTGGTGCGTTTACATAACTCCTGTCAGAACATCAGGATAATCCCTGGTTGAATTCCAGGTGATGGTATCGGGGGCTGGTCAGGACTTGTCTGTCTGTGTTTGATTAGCATTCATCTGTCTAACATTGTGCTAATGGGAGTTTGTCACAAAGCTGCTGAGAAAGGTTCACAGACAGTCCCTAATGGTTGAGCAGTGTTCCTCTCTTGGGCCCAGATTCACACAACACTTCTTACACAATAACTTAACCTCTATGGGATCTGTGACCCCCCCGCCTCCCCCCATGGGACAGTTGAGCTAAAGTGCGCTAATGTGATTAGCATGAGGTTGGAAGTAACAAGAACATTTCCCAGGACATAGACATATCTGATATGGGCAGAACGCTTAAATTATTTCTAATCTAACTGCACTGTCCAATTTACAGTAGCTATTACAGTGAAATAATGCTATATTATATTGTTTGAGGAGAGTGCACAGTTATGAACTTGAAAATGTATCAATAAACCAATTAGGCACATTTGGGCAGACTTGATACAACATTTTGAACAGAACTGCAATGGTTCCTTGGATCAGTCTAAAACTTTGCACATACACTTCTGCCGTCTAGAGGCCGAAATGAAAAAATTGCACCCAAACTGGAATAATAGATTGTGGCCTTTCGCTTGCATTTCATTATTATATTTTACCAGATCTAATGTGTTATCCTCTCTTGGGTACGTGAGACGTTAGCGTCCCACCTCTTCAACAGCCAGTGTAACTGCTGGGCGCCAAATTCAAATACAGAAATACTCATTATAAAAATTCAGAAAACAAAACATATGTTATATATGTTTAAAGATGAACTTCTTATGAATCCAGCCACGGTGTCAGATTTGAAAAATGCTTTACGGCGAAAGCATACCTTACGATTATTTGAGAACATAGCCCACTAGACAAATCATTACAAACAGTAACGAGCCAAGTGGAACAGTTACACAAGTCAGAAATAGAGATACAATTAATTCCTTACCTTTGATGATCTTCATATGGTTGCACTCAGCAGACATTCATTTACTCAATAAATGTTCCTTTTGTTCGATAAAGTCTCTTTATATCCAAAAACCTCAGTTTTGTTTGCACATTTTCTTCAGTAATCCAAAGGCTCAAACGCAGTCAAAACAGGCAGACAAAAAAAATCTAAATTGTATCCGTAAAGTTCACAGAAACATGTCAAACGACGTTTATATTCATTCCTCAGGTTGTTTTTAGCCTAAAGAATCGATAATATTTCAACCGGACAATAACGTCGCCAATATAAAAGGTAAACAAGAAAGGCACTCTCTCGGTCTCGCGCATGAAAAAGCTCTGTGACACTTTAGGGTCCACTCATTCAGACTGCTCTTACTTCCTCATTTTTCAGAATACAAGCCTGAAACAATTTCTAAAGACTGTTGACATCTAGTGGAAGGCATAGAAATTGCAATGTGAGTCCTAAGTTAATGGATACTGTAATGGCATTGAATAGAAAACTACAAAACCAAAAAAATAAATACTTCCTGAATGGATTTCTCAGGTTTTTGCCTGCCAAATCAGTTCTGTTATACTCACAGACACTATTTTAACAGTTTTGGAAACTTTAGAGTGTTTTCTATCCAATATATAAATCTACCAGTTATATGCGTATCATATATTCTTGGACCAAGAAGCAGGCAGTTTAATTTGGGCATGCATTTCATCCAAAATTTCGAATGCTGCCCCATACCCTAGAGAAGTTAAATTCTCCGACATTAATTTTACATTTCCACAAACTTCAAAGTATTTTCTTTCAAATGGTATCATGAATATGCATATCCTTGCTTCAGGTCCTGAGCTACAGGCAGTTAGATTTGGGTATGTCATTTTAGGCGAAAATTGGGGGAAAAAGGGTCTGATCCTTAACGGTTTAAGAAGCTTCTTAAGAAAAAATGTATAAATTCATAAGATCGTTCGTAAGTGCAATATCTTAAGATTTAATGATTTTCTTACGAACTTCTCAAATATCTTCGGTTCTAAAAACAAGTTATTGGGTTTAAAATAATCAATACTGAAACTTGCAGATGAAGTTTGTGAGTGAATTAAACATGTTCAATTGCTTTCATGAGATTTTTCTCTCACTGCCCTGAGTTTAAGACAAGGGTTTAGCCATCTTGGATTAAGAACATCTGCAAGAACAAATCCAAAAGCTTAATTTTCAAGAATGTAATTCTTTCTTAACTGAGAAATAATAGTCCAGTCTGTTGAACACAGCGATGCGTCTGGTCCAGTCTGTTGAACACAGTCATGTGTCTGGTCCAGTCTGTTGAACACAGTGTAACATAAGAAATAACACAAGAACATTTCCAATAAATTTGGGAATAACAATTTAACTTTATTCATAAGTCTACAGTGAAGAACAAAATAACATTTACATTACATTTAAGTCATTTAGCAGACGCTCTTATCCAGAGCGACTTACAAATTGGTGCATTCACCTTATGACATCCAGTGGAACAGCCACTTTACAATAGTGCATCTAAATCTTTAGGGGGGGGGGGGGGGGGGGGGGGGGGGGGTCAGAAGGATTGCTTTATCCTATCCTAGGTATTCCTTAAAGAGGTGGGGTTTCAGGTGTCTCCGGAAGGTGGTGATTGACTCCGCTGTCCTGGCGTCGTGAGGGAGTTTGTTCCACCATTGGGGTGCCAGAGCAGCGAACAGTTTTGACTGGGCTGAGCGGGAACTGTACTTCCTCAGTGGTAGGGAGGCGAGCAGGCCAGAGTTGGATGAACGCAGTGCCCTTGTTTGGGTGTAGGGCCTGATCAGAGCCTGAAGGTACTGAGGTGCCGTTCCCCTCACAGCTCCGTAGGCAAGCACCATGGTCTTGTAGCGGATGCGAGCTTCAACTGGAAGCCAGTGGAGAGAGCGGAGGAGCGGGGTGACGTGAGAGAACTTGGGAAGGTTGAACACCAGACGGGCTGCGGCGTTCTGGATGAGTTGTAGGGGTTTAATGGCACAGGCAGGGAGCCCAGCCAACAGCGAGTTGCAGTAATCCAGACGGGAGATGACAAGTGCCTGGATTAGGACCTGCGCCGCTTCCTGTGTGAGGCAGGGTCGTACTCTGCGGATGTTGTAGAGCATGAACCTACAGGAACGGGCCACCACCTTGATGTTAGTTGAGAACGACAGGGTGTTGTCCAGGATCACACCAAGGTTCTTAGCGCTCTGGGAGGAGGACACAATGGAGTTGTCAACCGTGATGGCGAGATCATGGAACGGGCAGTCCTTCCCCGGGAGGAAGAGCAGCTCCGTCTTGCCGAGGTTCAGCTTGAGGTGGTGATCCGTCATCCACACTGATATGTCTGCCAGACATGCAGAGATGCGATTCGCCACCTGGTCATCAGAAGGGGGAAAGGAGAAGATTAATTGTGTGTCGTCTGCATAGCAATGATAGGAGAGACCATGTGAGGTTATGACAGAGCCAAGTGACTTGGTGTATAGCGAGAATAGGAGAGGGCCTAGAACAGAGCCCTGGGGGACACCAGTGGTGAGAGCGCGTGGTGAGGAGACAGATTCTCGCCACGCCACCTGGTAGGAGCGACCTGTCAGGTAGGACGCAATCCAAGCGTGGGCCGCGCCGGAGATGCCCAACTCGGAGAGGGTGGAGAGGAGGATCTGATGGTTCACAGTATCGAAGGCAGCCGATAGGTCTAGAAGGATGAGAGCAGAGGAGAGAGAGTTAGCTTTAGCAGTGCGGAGCGCCTCCGTGATACAGAGAAGAGCAGTCTCAGTTGAATGACTAGTCTTGAAACCTGACTGATTTGGATCAAGAAGGTCATTCTGAGAGAGATAGCAGGAGAGCTGGCCAAGGACGGCACGTTCAAGAGTTTTGGAGAGAAAAGAAAGAAGGGATACTGGTCTGTAGTTGTTGACATCGGAGGGATCGAGTGTAGGTTTTTTCAGAAGGGGTGCAACTCTCGCTCTCTTGAAGACGGAAGGGACGTAGCCAGCGGTCAAGGATGAGTTGATGAGCGAGGTGAGGTAAGGGAGAAGGTCTCCGGAAATGGTCTGGAGAAGAGAGGAGGGGATAGGGTCAAGCGGGCAGGTTGTTGGGCGGCCGGCCGTCACAAGACGCGAGATTTCATCTGGAGAGAGAGGGGAGAAAGAGGTCAGAGCACAGGGTAGGGCAGTGTGAGCAGAACCAGCGGTGTCGTTTGACTTAGCAAACGAGGATCGGATGTCGTCGACCTTCTTTTCAAAATGGTTGACGAAGTCATCTGCAGAGAGGGAGGAGGGGGGGGAGGGGGAGGAGGATTCAGGAGGGAGGAGAAGGTGGCAAAGAGCTTCCTAGGGTTAGAGGCAGATACTTGGAATTTAGAGTGGTAGAAAGTGGCTTTAGCAGCAGAGACAGAAGAGGAAAATGTAGAGAGGAGGGAGTGAAAGGATGCCAGGTCCGCAGGGAGGCGAGTTTTCCTCCATTTCCGCTCGGCTGCCCGGAGCCCTGTTCTGTGAGCTCGCAATGAGTCGTCGAGCCACGGAGCGGGAGGGGAGGACCGAGCCGGCCTGGAGGATAGGGGACATAGAGAGTCAAAGGATGCAGAAAGGGAGGAGAGGAGGGTTGAGGAGGCAGAATCAGGAGATAGGTTGGAGAAGGTTTGAGCAGAGAGAAGAGATGATAGGATGGAAGAGGAGAGCGTAGCGGGGGAGAGAGAGCGAAGGTTGGGACGGCGCGATACCATCCGAGTAGGGGCAGTGTGGGAAGTGTTGGATGAGAGCGAGAGGGAAAAGGATACAAGGTAGTGTTCGGAGACTTGGAGGGGAGTTGCAATGAGGTTAGTGGAAGAACAGCATCTAGTAAAGATGAGGTCAAGCGTATTGCCTGCCTTGTGAGTAGGGGGGGAAGGTGAGAGGGTGAGGTCAAAAGAGGAGAGGAGTGGAAAGAAGGAGGCAGAGAGGAATGAGTCAAAGGTAGACGTGGGGAGGTTAAAGTCACCCAGAACTGTGAGAGGTGAGCCGTCCTCAGGAAAGGAGCTTATCAAGGCATCAAGCTCATTGATGAACTTTCCGAGGGAACCTGGAGGGCGATAAATGATAAGGATGTTAAGCTTGAAAGGGCTGGTAACTGTGACAGCATGGAATTCAAAGGAGGTGATAGACAGATGGGTAAGGGGAGAAAGAGAGAATGACCACTTGGGAGAGATGAGGATCCCGGTGCCACCACCCCGCTGACCAGAAGCTCTCGGGGTGTGCGAGAACACGTGGGCAGACGAAGAGAGAGCAGTAGGAGTAGCAGTGTTATCTGTGGTGATCCATGTTTCCGTCAGTGCCAAGAAGTCGAGGGACTGGAGGGAAGCATAGGCTGAGATGAACTCTGCCTTGTTGGCCGCAGATCGGCAGTTCCAGAGGCTACCGGAGACCTGGAACTCCACGTGGGTCGTGCGGGCTGGGACCACCAGGTTAGGGTGGTCGCGGCCACGCGGTGTGAAGCGTTTGTATGGTCTGTGCAGAGAGGAGAGAACAGGGATAGACAGACACATAGTTGACAGGCTACAGAAGAGGCTACGCTAATGCAAAGGAGATTGGAATGACAAGTGGACTACACGTCTCGAATGTTCAGAAAGTTAAGCTTACGTTGCAAAAATCTTATTGACTAAAATAATTAAAATGATACAGTACTGCTGAAGTAGGCTGGCTAGCAGTGGCTGCGTTGTTGACTTTGTTTGAAAGTGTAGCTGGCTAGGTAACCTCGATAGCTGGCTAGGTAACCTCGGTAACTGGCCAGATAATTAGCCTAACTACACAATTGTCCTAGATACAAGGACAGCAAAGACAACTGTGTAGCTAGCTAACACTACACTAATCAAGTCGTTCCGTTGTTCCGTTGAATGTAATAGATTCTACAGTGCTGCTATTCGGTGGCTAGCTGGCTAGCTAGCAGTGTTGATTACGTTACGTTACGTTAAAAGGACGAAAATAGCTGGCTAGCTAACCTAGAAAATCGCTCTAAACTACACAATTATCTTTGATACAAAGACGGCTATGTAGCTAGCTAAGATCAAACAAATCAAACCGTTGTACTGTAATGAAATGAAGTGAAATGTGATACTACCTGTGGAGCGAAGCGGAATGCGACCGGGTTGTTGAATGCGGAGGGACTTTTTTTTGTTAAGTTAAGAAGAAATGTGTTCTTAAGAAGGTTTTGTGAATCTGGGCACTGTCCTCCTCACAGACCCCTTCATCAGACACAGAGAGGTGCTCTATGTAGAGGAGAGATACCACACTCACTGTTTGTGAAAAGTGACTTGTGAACACACCCCTTGCAGATGTGCAACTGCCGCTGGTTGATATTCTATGTAATGGGTAAAGGCTCTCCTAAAAACACACTCTGCAGTTCATAGAGCCTGTTTACTTCAGCTCTGTTAAGTTCATAGTGAACCTGAGGGAACAACTATACATCTGCATAACATGCAGTCTGAACCCACTTAAAAACTATGTGTACTCTGTGTGTGCACTCTGTGTGTGTGTGTACTCTGTGTGTGTGTGTGTATACTCTGTGTGTGTGTGTGTGTGTGTACTCTGTGTGTGTGTGTGTGTGTGTACTCTGTGTGTGTGTGTGTGTGTGTACTCTGTGTGTGTGTGTGTGTGTGTACTCTGTGTGTGTGTGTGTGTGTGTGTACTCTGTGTGTGTGTGTGTGTGTGTGTGTGTACTCTGTGTGTGTGTGTGTGTGTACTCTGTGTGTGTGTGTGTGTGTACTCTGTGTGTGTGTGTGTGTGTGTGTACTCTGTGTGTGTGTGTGTGTGTGTGTACTCTGTGTGTGTGTGTGTGTGTGTGTACTCTGTGTGTGTGTGTGTGTGTGTACTCTGTGTGTGTGTGTGTGTGTGTACTCTGTGTGTGTGTGTGTGTGTACTCTGTGTGTGTGTGTGTGTGTACTCTGTGTGTGTGTGTGTGTACTCTGTGTGTGTGTGTGTGTACTCTGTGTGTGTGTGTGTACTCTGTGTGTGTGTGTGTGTACTCTGTGTGTGTGTGTGTGTACTCTGTGTGTGTGTGTGTGTACTCTGTGTGTGTGTGTGTGTGTACTCTGTGTGTGTGTGTGTGTGTACTCTGTGTGTGTGTGTGTACTCTGTGTGTGTGTGTGTACTCTGTGTGTGTTCATGTTATGTATGAGTCTGCAAATGCATGTGTGTGTGTTATACTGTATTTGTGCATGCTGTGTGTGTGTGTGTGTCTATATTATGTCTGAGCCTTTGAATGCATGTGTGGGTGTGTCATATGAAATCAGAGATGACTTAAAAAGTTTAGTGACTAATCTTTTGTTTTATAGCATCCGTTTCTCACGTGCAACCCACAGATACACACTGTGTTTTGACAGGAACCTCTCTGACTTCATACACAGCTAGGGTATTGAGCTTCGACTTCCTCATTGCTATGAGGCTCATACATGAGTAGTGTGTGTGTGTGGCCCCTGCAGCAGCCCCAGATGTGTATCTCAGTTAGCATCTGACCTTATTAGGCAATAAGCCGTCAGATTCAGTAAACTGTCCCACAGTCCTGTGCTTCAGAGGGGAATGCAGGGACAGCTGGGCTAAAGCCACACACACGCACCTGGGATTTTAATAGGAAGAACAGTTTACAGTGCCTTAAGAGAGCAGGTCAACAGGGACACGAAACCATGTCTGGTAGCTGGGAGAGTCGTGGCAGATTAGACTAGGTCCTCCTGGGTAGAAACGTTTTCAGATGGTCACAGGGTAAGAAGGGAAGTAGTGCTTTCAGGGTGAAACAACAAATAAGAGATATTGCAAAAAAAATGTGTATTGCCATAATTGACTTGTGTTTCCATGCACCTGCTACTAATAATGTGTCTGTAACACTTCCTCTCAGACATGTTCTTTCTGTAGGAGATTAATGGTATCGCTTTGCCACAGACAGTGTTGGTTTCTGGGAATATCTATTTATGTATTTATGGGAAAACCTCAATGGGTTCCAGAATAGCTGCAGAGCCTGGCAACATCTGGGAGTCTCCGGGAACAGAGTAGAGTTCCTGGATCATATTCCTGCCTGGATGGATCTGCAGTTCAGAGGAACTCCACAATTGTTTTACCTAAGCAAGTCAGTTATGAAAAAAAGTATTATTTACAATGACAGCCTACACCAGCCAAACCCGGACAATGCTGGGCCAATTGCGCGCCAACCTATGAGACTCCCAATCACGGCCGGTTGTGAGACAGCCTGAATCGAACCAGGATGTCTGTAGTAACACCTCTAGCACTGAGATGCAGTGCCTGAGACTGCTGCGCCACTCAGGAGCCTAAATTCACTAAGCCTGAATCACTGGTTCTAGAGGATTCCTCGTTAAGGAAATTAAGAAAAGCACTACAGCATTCAGTCATGGTCATGTTATTGCATTGTGTTGTTGTGTATGAGTGTGCGTGTACATGTGTGTGAACAGTGCATTCGGATCATATTCAGACCTCTTGACTTTTTCCAAATTTTTTTGCGTTACAGCCTTTTTCCAAAATTGATGATTTTTTCCTCCATCATCAATCTACACACCATACTCCATAATGGAAATAATAATATTTGAAATATGACATTTACATAAGTATTCAGACCCTTTACTCAGTACTTTGTTGAAGCACCTTTGGCAGCGATTAAAGCCTCGAGTCTTGGGTATGACACTACAAGCTTGGCACACCTGTATTTGGGGAGTTTCTCCCATTCTTCTCTGCAGATCCTCTCAAGCTCTGTCAGGTTGGATGGGGAGCGTTGCTGCACAGCTATTTTCAGATCTCTCCAGAGATGTTCGAAGAGGTTCAAGTCCGTGCTCTGGCTAGGCCACTCAAGAACATTCAGAGTCTTGTCCCGAATCCACTTCTGCGTTGTCTTGGCTGTGTGCTTAGGGTTGTTGTCCTGGTGGAAGGTGAACTTTCACCCCAGTCTGAGGTCCTGGGAGCAGGTTTTCATCAATGGTCTCTTTGTACTTTGCTCCGATCATCTTTTCCTCAATTCTGACTAGTCTTCGAGTCCCTACCGCTGAAAGAAATCCCCACAGCATGATGCTGCCACCACCATGCTTCACCGTAGGGATGATGCCAGGTTTCCTCCAGACGTGACGCTTGGCATTCAGGCCAAAGAGTTCAATCTTGGTTTCATCAGACCAGAGAATCTTGTTTCTCATTGTCTGAGAGTCTTTAGGTGCCTTTTGGCAAACTCCAAGCAGGCTGTCATGTGCCTTTACCTGAGGAGTAGCTTCCATCTCTGCCATAAAGGCCTGATTGGTGAAGGGCGGCAGAGATGGTTGTCCTTCTGGATCTCCCATCTCCACAGAGGAACTCTGGAGCTCAGTCAGAGTGACCATCGGGTCTTTGTCACCTCCCGGACCAATGTGCTTCTCCCCCGATTGCTCAGTTTGGATGGATGGCCAGCTCTAAGAAGAGTCTTGGTGGTTCCAAACTTCTTCCATGTAAGAATAAATGGGGCCACTGTGTTCTTGGGGACCTTCAATGATGCAGACATTTTTTGAAACCCTTCCCCAGATCTGTGCCTCGACATAATCCTGTCTCAGAGCTCTGCAAACATTTGCATCAACCACATGGCTTGGATTTTGCTCTGACATCCACTGTCAACTGTGGGACCTTATATAGACAGGTGTGTGCCTTTCCAAATCATGTTCAATGAATTTAATTGACTTCAAGGATGATCAATGGAAACAGGATGCACCTGAGCTACATTTCGAGTGTCTGAATGGTCTGAATAATTATGTAAATAAGGTATCGTTTTTAAAAATATTTAATACATTTGCAAACATTTTGGCTTGTCATTATGGGGTATCGTGTGTAGATCGATGAGGATGTTTTTATTTATTTAGAATTAGGTTGTAACAACAAAATGTGGAAAAAGTCCAGGAATACATTCCGAATTAAGGTTTTGGGTTAAAGCAGAAGACGTATTGTGGTTTTGTTATCAAATCAAATGTATTTATATAGCCCTTCTTACATCAGCTGATATCTCAAAGTGCTGTACAGAAACCCAGCCTAAAACCCCAAACAGCAAGCAATGCAGGTGTAGAAGCACGGTTGTTTTGTGGTTATGGTTGTATTGTGGTTATGTTGTTTTGTGTTTGTGGATGTGTTATGGTTGCATTATGGATGAGTAATGGTTGTATTGTGGTTGCGTACTGGTTGTACTGTGGTTGTGTTGTGGTTGTGATGACAAATGACTGATTTGGAGGAACTAGACTCTCTCTCGCTCGTAACACTCCCTCTTCGCTCTCTCTCTCTCTCTCCTCAAATTCCCTCTCTTTGTTCCTTAGGAGTTATCAGCTGTCAGCATGATAGGATCTGAGACACCTGTTCTCTACCTTCCTCTCTCTCTCCCTCCTCCACCTTATCTATACAGCAGGGCAGAACAAATTAGAGCTGTTAAATGAAGCCTCTTACAGCCCTAGAGGTGGAGGGAAAAGTGTGTGGGTACTGGGAGGCCAATCTAATGGCAGCTTCCCTGTCTGGGAAAGTGTGTTGGTTTCTCACACGCACACCCGCCCCCACGCACAGGGTGTCACTGTGCTGAGGACACAAAGCAGGCAGCTACACACAAGGACAAAGGAATAACAAAGAACAAAAGGACAACATGAGGCACTGTGGAGAAGGAATAATAACGGACATATGCCGACCTCTCCAGGCGAAAGAGACGGAAGAGAGATGAGGGGGGAGGAGAGATGGAGAGGAGAGAGAGAGGTGAGGGGGGAGGAGAGATGGAGAGGAGAGAGAGAGAGGTGAGAGAGACTTTCAGGATATTTTAGAATGGAGAGGAGTGCAGAGTGGTATGAGATAATGTGTGTTTAAAGTCAAATGCTTTAGAGGGCAAAATAAAAAACCTCTTGCTCTCTTTAGTAATATGTCTGAAAGCCAAGGGAACATCGACACATCTAAATCCTCCTCCACTATTCAACTACTGACGTAGCCAATCTTCTGATCCAGACTGGGCTTTATAAAGAGTACATACTCAGTCTCCCTCCACCTCTCCCTCCTCTTTTGTCAAGTTAGACGTCTTACAAAGGAAACAGACGTTAGTGGGTTTAGTCATCTAATTCCCACAGCTTGTTACCTCAGGAAGGATTTTGGTAGCACCATACTTGAACCATCTGTCATACAAACTACATTAGACTGTCATAAGGATGACATAAGAGATTCATTGGCCGTTATAACACCAGCTTTGGGTCTTTACTTTTCAACACCTTTGTGGAATGAGATGCAGTCAGATCCCGACGTTCACTTACCTGTAGAGAAAAGTGGAGTTTGAAGCCAGGCTTGGCCACGAAGTAGTCGTCTGACTTGAAGGAGACTTTGAGGGTGTTGGTTTTGGAGGTAAGACGAGGGGGGACTCTCTGACCACACCATCTCCCCCAGACAATAGTACTGGTCTCTGACATGTCCTCCACCTCCACAAAGTCATATCTGCGAGGGAAGGGGGAGAGGAGGGGCTCACTAGCTTTTCAATCAATGGATTTAATATAAGAACGGATCAATCAATGGATTTAATATATCAACGGATCAATCAATGAATAATCACTGTTCATTAGAAAAGGTATAATTGTTGGTGAGCCAATCACCAGTCATCTCCCTCCCCCTCTTTATATATTTCCCTTCCTCTCCCCTCTCGCTTTCCCTTCCTCCCCCCTCTCGCTTTCCCTTCCTCCCCCTCTCGCTTTCCCATCCTCTCCCCTCTCGCTTTCCCATCCTCTCCCCTCTCGCTTTCCCATCCTCTCCCCTCTCGCTTTCCCATCCTCTCCCCTCTCGCTTTCCCATCCTCTCCCCTCTCGCTTTCCCATCCTCTCCCCTCTCGCTTTCCCATCCTCTCCCCTCTCGCTTTCCCATCCTCTCCCCTCTCGCTTTCCCATCCTCTCCCCTCTCGCTTTCCCATCCTCTCCCCTCTCGCTTTCCCATCCTCTCCCCTCTCGCTTTCCCATCCTCTCCCCTCTCGCTTTCCCATCCTCTCCCCTCTCGCTTTCCCATCCTCTCCCCTCTCGCTTTCCCATCCTCTCCCCTCTCGCTTTCCCATCCTCTCCCCTCTCGCTTTCCCATCCTCTCCCCTCTCGCTTCCCCATCCTCTCCCCTCTCGCTTCCCCATCCTCTCCCCTCTCGCTTTCCCATCCTCTCCCTTCTCTCTTGTCTAAAGTGCTTACAAAGACAGATGCCTTTGGTTTGGGGATTAAAAGCCTATTCTCTCTTCTCACCCTCAAGGACATATTCTTCATTACTGCATAGACGACAACCTTCATCCATCCCTCCCTCCCTCCTCTCTGTAGATGTTGATACCCTCATCAGAGGGATGCCAGCCTACTCTCTTCACTCAAATCTCCCTTTTCATCCGTTACAAACTCAGCCAACTTTCTCTCTCCCTGGCACTTCAATCTTTCACCTCTCTATCCTCTCCTCCCTCTCTCACCTGCAGACTTCGTTCTCTGGTTCCTCCAGTGCAAAGTGGGAGTCAAACTCCAGGGTGATGCGGGTGTTGTGGGGCGACAGTAGTTTCCATGACAACTGCAGGTTCCTGGGATAGGCGTTAGGAAAGCGGGGGCTCTGGATGACTCCGCCCGTTGCCGTTACCGTGACGATCTCTTCTTTCCGGTACAAGTCTGTAATGTGATTGCTGTCTATTAGCAGTTATAACTGGTATAGGTTAGTGAGTTTACTCTCTGGCATTTCATACACAGAGAGTCAGAGAGAGAGAGAGAGAGACCGAGAGAGAGACAGCGACCGAGAGAGAGAGAGACAGCGACCGAGAGAGAGAGAGACAGCGACCGAGAGAGAGAGAGACAGCGACCGAGAGAGAGAGAGACAGCGACCGAGAGAGAGAGACAGAGAACGAGAGAGAGAGACAGAGAACGAGAGAGAGAGACAGAGAACGAGAGAGAGAGACAGAGAACGAGAGAGAGAGACAGAGAACGAGAGAGAGACAGAGACCGAGAAAAACAGAAAACGTGACCGAGAGACAGACAGAGACCGCGAGATAGACAGAGACCGAGAGAGAGACAGAGACAGAGACCGACAGAGACAGAGACAGACAGAAAGACAGAGACCGACAGAAAGACAGAGACCGACAGAGAGACAGAGACCGACAGAGAGACAGAGACCGACAGACACCGACCGAGACCAACAGAGCAAGAGAGATACCGAGAGAGACCAACAGACACCGAGACAAAAAGAGACCGAGAGAGACACCGAGACCGAGTGAGAGAGACCGAGAGAGAGAGAGACCGAGACAGAGAGAAAGACCGAGACAGAGAGAGAAACAGAGAGATAGAGAGCGAGACAGAGAGAGAGAGAGAGTGACAGACACAGAGAGATAGAGCGACAGAGAGAGCGGCAGAGAGAGCGGCAGAGAGAGCGGCAGAGAGAGCGGCAGAGAGAGCGGCAGGCAGGCAGGCAGACAGACACAGAGAGAGAGAGGCAGAGAGAGAGAGAGACAAAGAGAGAGAGATAGAGAGAGATAGAGACAGAGAGAGACAGAGAGAGACAGAGAGAGAGGAGACAGAGAGAGAGAGAGTGAGAGAGAGAGACAAAGAATAACAGTAAACAACACTGTTCCAATAAATACAGTTTATAGACCTACATAGTCCTAATGCTCTGTGACTACATAGTCCTAATGCTCTGTGACCACATAGTCCTAATGCTCTGTGACTACATAGTCCTAATGCTCTGTGACCACATAGTCCTAATGCTCTGTGACTACATAGTTCTAATGCTATGTGACTACATAGTCCTAATGCTCTGTGACCACATAGTCCTAATGCTCTGTGACTACATAGTTCTAATGCTATGTGACTACATAGTCCTAATGCTCTGTGACTACATAGTCCTAATGCTCTGTGACTACATAGTCCTAATGCTCTGTGACTACATAGTCCTAATGCTCTGTGACTACATAGTCCTAATGCTCTGTGACTACATAGTCCTAATGCTCTGTGACTACATAGTTCCCCTAATGCTCTGCGATTATATTCCTCCTAATGCTCTGTGACTGAATCTGAGGACATTAATCCATCTCTCTACTGCTCTCACTCAGTGGAAGTAGTTATTGTGACCCATACAGGGGCACAGGGTTAGTGAGTGGTGTCAAATGAGGAAAGGTCTTGAATATCTGCTCGACCCCACATGATCGCTAGCAACTATAGAAACACACTTCTCTCCCCCTCCCTCCATCATTTCTCCCTCACACACCATCCGTCATGTCTCTCTCTGACGACTGGTAGTACCTGTATCCATAGTGATGTTAATTACGCCATGTGAAACAAGGAACATGATGTGTGTGCGTCTCTGTGTGTGTGTGTACGGTGGTAAGTGTGTCAGTAGAAGACACAGCAGAGGGAGAGAAGGAGGAGAGCAGTGATGCATGGAATGGCCAATCCAACGGAATCCCAAATGTAACCATTTACACATACAGCGCATTCGGAAAGTATTCAGTATTCCGTTGACTTTGTCCAAATTTTGTTAAGTTACAGCCTTATTCTAAAATGGATTAAATATACTTTTTCCCCCCTCAATCTACACACAGTACCCAATAATGACAAAGCTAAAACTGTTTTTGCTAATTTATGTTAAAAAATCAAAAAACAGAAATACCTTATATGCATAAGTATTCAGACTAGGGATGCACGACACATCGGTAAGCATGTCGGAATCGGGGGATATTAGCTAAAAATGGCGACGGCATTATGTTTATGTAGTAAAACCGCATAAACATAATGTGAAGTTAAAGTGTACTGTTAGCTAGTTAACGTTAGCTGGCAGGCTCACTAGCTAACGTTATGTGTATGCTCTCCACTTTCTGGAGGTCTGAGTTTTGAAATCAGTGGAATTTGAGTATGACAGCTAAGAAGATGAGGAAAACACCAGTCTGGAATATATCATCAACCTAGGCAACCATGCATGGTATCAGACAGGAGACGTGTCCAACCATCTATGGTATCAGACAGGAGACGTGTCCCACCATGCATGGCATCAGACAGGAGACGTGTCCAACCATGCATGGCATCAGACAAGAGACGAGTCCAACCATGGTATCAGACAGGAGACGGGTCCAACCATGCATGGTATCAAACAGGAGACGTGTCCCACCATGCATGGTATCAGACAGGAGACGCGTCCAACCATGCATGGTATCAAACAGGAGACGGGTCCCACCATGCATGGTATCAAACAGGAGACGTGTCCCACCATGCATGGTATCAGACAGGAGACGCGTCCAACCATGCATGGTATCAAACAGGAGACGTGTCCCACCATGCATGGTATCAGACAGGAGACGCGTCCAACCATGCATGGTATCAAACAGGAGACGTGTCCCACCATGCATGGTATCAGACAGGAGACGCGTCCAACCATGCATGGTATCAGCCAGGAGACGGGTCCAACCATGCATGGTATCAAACAGGAGACGTGTCCCACCATGCATGGTATCAGACAGGAGACGTGTCCAACCATGGTATCAGACAGGAGACGAGTCCACCCATGCATGGTACCAGACAGGAGACGAGTCCAACCATGCATGGTACCAGCCAGGAGACGAGTCCAACCATGCATGGTATCAGACAGGAGACGCGTCCAACCATGCATGGCACCAGTCAGGAGACGAGTCCAACCATGCATGGTACCAGCCAGGAGACGAGTCCAACCATGCATGGTATCAGACAGGAGACGCATCCAACCATGCATGGCACCAGTCAGGAGACGAGTCCAACCATGTATGGTATCAGACAGGAGACGTGTCCCACCATGCATGGCATCAGACAGGAGACGTGTCCAACCATGCATGGTATCAGACAGGAGACGTGTCCCACCATGTATGGTATCAGACAGGAGACGAGTCCAACCATGCATGGTATCAGACAGGAGACGGGTCCAACCATGCATGGTATCAGACAGGAGACGTGTCCAACCATGGTATCAGACAGGAGACGAGTCCACCCATGCATGGTACCAGACAGGAGATGAGTCCAACCATGCATGGTATCAGACAGGAGACGTGTCCCACCATGCATGGTATCAGACAGGAGACGTGTCCCACCATGCATGGCATCAGACAGGAGACGAGTCCAACCATGCATGGCATCAGACAGGAGACGAGTCCAACCATGCATGGTACCAGACAGGAGACGAGTCCAACCATGCATGGTACCAGACAGGAGACGAGTCCAACCATGCATGGTACCAGCCAGGAGACGAGTCCAACCATGCATGGTATCAGACAGGAGACGCGTCCAACCATGCATGGTACCAGACAGGAGACGTGTCCAACCATGCATGGTACCAGCCAGGAGACGAGTCCAACCATGCATGGTATCAGACAGGAGACGAGTCCAACCATGCATGGTATCAGACAGGAGACGAGTCCAACCATGCATGGTATCAGACAGGAGACGAGTCCAACCATGCATGGTATCAGACAGGAGACGTGTCCAACCATGGTATCAGACAGGAGACGAGTCCACCCATGCATGGTACCAGACAGGAGACGAGTCCAACCATGCATGGTATCAGACAGGAGACGTGTCCCACCATGTATGGTATCAGACAGGAGACGTGTCCCACCATGCATGGCATCAGACAGGAGACGAGTCCAACCATGCATGGTACCAGCCAGGAGACGAGTCCAACCATGCATGGTATCAGACAGGAGACGAGTCCAACCATGCATGGTATCAGACAGGAGACGCGTCCAACCATGCATGGTACCAGACAGGAGACGTGTCCAACCATGCATGGTACCAGCCAGGAGACGAGTCCAACCATGGTATCAGACAGGAGACGAGTCCAACCATGCATGGTATCAGACAGGAGACGCGTCCAACCATGCATGGCATCAGACAGGAGACGAGTCCAACCATGCATGGTACCAGACAGGAGACGTGTCCAACCATGCATGGTACCAGCCAGGAGACGAGTCCAACCATGCATGGTACCAGCCAGGAGACGAGTCCAACCATGCATGGTATCAGACAGGAGACGAGTCCAACCATGCATGGTATCAGACAGGAGACGAGTCCAACCATGTATGGTATCAGACAGGAGACGTGTCCCACCATGCATGGCATCAGACAGGAGACGTGTCCAACCATGCATGGTATCAGACAGGAGACGTGTCCCACCATGTATGGTATCAGACAGGAGACGAGTCCAACCATGCATGGTACCAGCCAGGAGACGGGTCCAACCATGCATGGTATCAGACAGGAGACGTGTCCAACCATGGTATCAGACAGGAGACGAGTCCACCCATGCATGGTACCAGACAGGAGACGAGTCCAACCATGCATGGTATCAGACAGGAGACGTGTCCCACCATGTATGGTATCAGACAGGAGACGTGTCCCACCATGCATGGCATCAGACAGGAGACGAGTCCAACCATGCATGGTACCAGACAGGAGACGAGTCCAACCATGCATGGTACCAGACAGGAGACGAGTCCAACCATGCATGGTACCAGCCAGGAGACGAGTCCAACCATGCATGGTATCAGACAGGAGACGCGTCCAACCATGCATGGCACCAGTCAGGAGATGAGTCCAACCATGCATGGCATCAGACAGGAGACGAGTCCAACCATGCATGGTACCAGACAGGAGACGTGTCCAACCATGCATGGTACCAGCCAGGAGACGAGTCCAACCATGCATGGTATCAGACAGGAGACGAGTCCAACCATGCATGGTATCAGACAGGAGACGAGTCCAACCATGCATGGTATCAGACAGGAGACGAGTCCACCCATTTATGGTACCAGACAGGAGACGAGTCCAACCATGCATGGTATCAGACAGGAGACGTGTCCCACCATGTATGGTATCAGACAGGAGACGTGTCCCACCATGCATGGCATCAGACAGGAGACGAGTCCAACCATGCATGGTACCAGCCAGGAGACGAGCCCAACCATGCATGGTATCAGACAGGAGACGAGTCCAACCATGCATGGTATCAGACAGGAGACGCGTCCAACCATGCATGGTACCAGACAGGAGACGTGTCCAACCATGCATGGTACCAGCCAGGAGACGAGTCCAACCATGGTACCAGCCAGGAGACGAGTCCAACCATGGTATCAGACAGGAGACGAGTCCAACCATGCATGGTATCAGACAGGAGACGAGTCCAACCATGCATGGTATCAGACAGGAGACGAGTCCAACCATGCATGGTATCAGACAGGAGACGTGTCCAACCATGGTATCAGACAGGAGACGAGTCCACCCATGCATGGTACCAGACAGGAGACGAGTCCAACCATGCATGGTATCAGACAGGAGACGTGTCCCACCATGTATGGTATCAGACAGGAGACGTGTCCCACCATGCATGGCATCAGACAGGAGACGAGTCCAACCATGCATGGCATCAGACAGGAGACGAGTCCAACCATGCATGGTACCAGACAGGAGACGAGTCCAACCATGCATGGTACCAGACAGGAGACGAGTCCAACCATGCATGGTACCAGCCAGGAGACGAGTCCAACCATGCATGGTATCAGACAGGAGACGCGTCCAACCATGCATGGCACCAGTCAGGAGATGAGTCCAACCATGCATGGCATCAGACAGGAGACGAGTCCAACCATGCATGGTACCAGACAGGAGACGTGTCCAACCATGCATGGTACCAGCCAGGAGACGAGTCCAACCATGGTATCAGACAGGAGACGAGTCCAACCATGCATGGTATCAGACAGGAGACGAGTCCAACCATGCATGGTATCAGACAGGAGACGAGTCCAACCATGCATGGTATCAGACAGGAGACGAGTCCAACCATGCATGGTATCAGACGGGAGACGAGTCCAACCATGCATGGTATCAGACAGGAGACGAGTCCAACCATGCATGGTATCAGACAGGAGACGTGTCCCACCATGTATGGTATCAGACAGGAGACGTGTCCCACCATGTATGGTATCAGACAGGAGACGATTCCAACCATGCATATCATCAGACAGGAGACGAGTCCAACCATGGTATCAGACAGGAGACGAGTCCAACCATGCATGGTACCAGACAGGAGACGAGTCCAACCATGGTATCAGACAGGAGACGTGTCCAACCATGCATGGTTTCAGACAGGAGACGAGTCCAACCATGCATGGCATCAGACAGGAGACGAGTCCAACCATGCATGGTATCAGACAGGAGACGAGTCCAACCATGCATGGCATCAGACTTGTCCAACCATGTATGGTACCAGACAGGAGACGTGTCCAAACATGCATGGCATCAGACAGGAGACGAGTCCAACCATGTATGGTATCAGACAGGAGATGTGTCCCACCATGTATGGTACCAGACAGGAGACGTGTCCCACCATGCATGGTACCAGACAGGAGACGTGTCCCACCATGCATGGCATCAGACAGGAGACGAGTCCAACCATGGTATCAGACAAGAGACGAGTCCAACCATGATTTAAACTGGTAAGATTTTCAGATAATACACGTTTCTAATTTTGACAGAGAGTGGTTTCATTTCAAGTGCAGTGTTAGCTAGCTTACGTTAGCTGGCTGGGTCATTAGCTAATGTTATGTGTATGATCTTGTTATGTGTATGATCTTATTCTTCGTATCTCAGACACATTTGTTTGACTAGTTATAGCCATAGAACCTGGTGGTTAGCTACCTGCAGATTCATGCATGGTAGTAACATCATCAGTTGTGATTATGGTCCATTGTTTAGCTAGCTAGCTACATGTCTTAACAAAAGACTCCACTCTAATTTTGACAAAGTATTTTCATTTCAAGTTAAAGTGTACTGTTAACTACCTAGCAAACGTCAGCTGGCTGGCTCGCTAACTAACTAACTAACTTTAAGTCATGTCATGTGTTGGGATTCATTGTTTACCTAGCTAGCTATCTAGCTACATTTCTTAACAAAAGACTCCCGTCTGGCTCTGTCAGTCTGGCTCTGTCCGTCTGTCCGTCTGGCTCTGTC
>NC_074688.1:8649073-8651573 GCF_029448725.1 Salvelinus fontinalis | reverse complement strand
CTGTCTGGCTCTGTCTGTCTGTCTGGCTCTGTCTGTCTGTCTGTCTGTCTGTCTGTCTGTCTGTCTGTCTGTCTGGCTCTGTCTGTCTGTCTGTCTGGCTCTGTCTGTCTGGCTCTGTCTGTCTGGCTCTGTCAGTCAGTCTGTCTGGCTCTGTCAGTCAGTCTGTCTGGCTCTGTCAGTCAGTCTGTCTGTCTGGCTCTGTCAGTCAGTCTGTCTGTCTGGCTCTGTCAGTCAGTCTGTCTGTCTCTGTCAGTCAGTCAGTCTGTCTGGCTCTGTCAGTCAGTCTGTCTGTCTGTCTGGCTCTGTCAGTCAGTCTGTCTGTCTGTCTGGCTCTGTCTGTCAGTCTGTCTGTCTGTCTGGCTCTGTCTGTCAGTCTGTCTGTCTGTCTGGCTCTGTCTGTCAGTCTGTCTGTCTGTCTGGCTCTGTCAGTCTGTCTGTCTGTCTGGCTCTGTCTGTCAGTCTGGCTCTGTCTGTCAGTCTGGCTCTGTCTGTCAGTCTGGCTCTGTCTGTCAGTCTGGCTCTGTCAGTCTGGCTCTGTCTGTCAGTCTGGCTCTGTCAGTCTGTCTGGCTCTTTCTGTCTGTCTGGCTATCTGGCTCTGTCAGTCTGTCTGTCTGTCTGGCTCTGTCAGTCTGTCTGTCAGACAGAGCCAGACTGTCTGGCTCTGTCTGTCAGTCTGGCTCTGTCTGTCTGTCTGGCTCTGTCTGTCTGGCTCTGTCTGTCTGGCTCTGTCTGTCTGGCTCTGTCTGTCTGGCTCTGTCTGTCTGGCTCTGTCAGTCTGGCTCTGTCTGTCTGGCTCTGTCAGTCTGTCTGGCTATCTGGCTCTGTCAGTCTGTCTGGCTATCTGGCTCTGTCAGTCTGTCTGGCTATCTGGCTCTGTCAGTCTGTCTGTCTATCTGGCTCTGTCAGTCTGTCTGTCTGTCTGGCTCTGTCAGTCTGTCTGTCTGCCTGGCTCTGTCAGTCTGTCTGTCTGCCTGGCTCTGTCAGTCTGTCTGTCTGTCTGGCTCTGTCAGTCTGTCTGTCTGTCTGGCTCTGTCAGTCTGTCTGGCTCTGTCAGTCTGTCTGGCTCTGTCAGTCTGTCTGGCTCTGTCAGTCTGTCAGTCTGTCAGTCTGTCAGGCTCTGTCTGTCTGGCTCTGTCTGTCTGGCTCTGTCTGTCTGGCTCTGTCTGTCTGTCTGGCTCTGTCAGTCTGTCTGGCTCTGTCAGTCTGTCTGGCTCTGTCAGTCTGTCTGGCTCTGTCAGTCTGTCTGGCTCTGTCAGTCTGTCTGGCTCTGTCAGTCTGTCTGGCTCTGTCTGGCTCTGTCTGGCTCTGTCTGGCTCTGTCTGGCTCTGTCAGTCTGTCTGGCTCTGTCAGTCTGTCTGGCTCTGTCAGTCTGTCTGGCTCTGTCAGTCTGTCTGTCTGTCAGTCTGTCTGTCAGTCTGTCAGTCAGTCTGTCAGTCTGTCTGTCAGTCTGTCTGGCTCTGTCAGTCTGTCTGGCTCTGTCAGTCTGTCTGGCTCTGTCAGTCTGTCTGTCTGGCTCTGTCAGTCTGTCTGGCTCTGTCAGTCTGTCTGGCTCTGTCAGTCTGTCTGGCTCTGTCAGTCTGTCTGGCTCTGTCAGTCTGTCTGGCTCTGTCAGTCTGTCTGGCTCTGTCAGTCTGTCTGGCTCTGTCTGGCTCTGTCTGGCTCTGTCTGGCTCTGTCTGGCTCTGTCTGGCTCTGTCTGGCTCTGTCTGGCTCTGTCAGTTTGTCTGGCTCTGTCAGTCTGTCTGGCTCTGTCAGTCTGTCTGTCAGTCTGTCTGTCAGTCTGTCTGTCAGTCTGTCTGTCAGTCTGTCTGTCAGTCTGTCTGTCAGTCTGTCTGTCAGTCTGTCTGTCAGTCTGTCTGGCTCTGTCAGTCTGTCTGGCTCTGTCAGTCTGTCTGGCTCTGTCAGTCTGTCTGGCTCTGTCAGTCTGTCTGGCTCTGTCTGGCTCTGTCTGGCTCTGTCTGGCTCTGTCTGGCTCTGTCTGGCTCTGTCTGGCTCTGTCTGGCTCTGTCAGTCTGTCTGGCTCTGTCAGTCTGTCTGTCAGTCTGTCAGTCTGTCTGTCTGTCAGTCTGTCTGTCAGTCTGTCTGGCTCTGTCAGTCTGTCTGTCAGTCTGTCTGTCAGTCTGTCTGTCAGTCTGTCTGTCAGTCTGTCTGTCTGTCAGTCTGGCTCTGTCAGTCTGTCTGGCTCTGTCAGTCCGTCTGGCTCTGTCAGTCTGTCTGGCTCTGTCAGTCTGTCTGGCTCTGTCAGTCTGTCTGTCTGGCTCTGTCAGTCTGTCTGTCTGGCTCTGTCAGTCTGTCTGTCTGGCTCTGTCAGTCTGTCTGTCTGGCTCTGTCAGTCTGTCTGTCTGGCTCTGTCAGTCTGTCTGTCTGGCTCTGTCAGTCTGTCTGTCTGGCTCTGTCAGTCTGTCTGTCTGGCTCTGTCAGTCTGTCTGTCTGGCTCTGTCAGTCTGTCTGTCTGGCTCTGTCAGTCTGTCTGTCTGGCTCTGTCAGTCTGTCTGTCTGT
>NC_074688.1:8499073-8641573 GCF_029448725.1 Salvelinus fontinalis | reverse complement strand
GAGACTTCCGGGACCCACAGAGCCAGCAGAGAGCGGACAAAGAGCCAGTAGTCGGGACCTTGTGAACAGTAGGAATATGTTTCTAATACGGGTGTGAACGTTTAAACTAAATTGGGATTGGTAACATTTAGAAAAAAATCTTTGAGTTCTAGAGTGAATACAAGGCGCTGATATAAACACAACATAGCCTACTGCTCTGGCTCCACTGGACCAATCCACTGTGCCCTCATTGGCTGGTGGTTCCTGTCGCGTAAGCACCTTCACGACTAAATGGCGATCCCAGCCAGACCTCTGATTAACAGAGTGGAACAATGCCATTAGACGCTCTCATCAGCCAGATCGCTCAAGATTGACCTTGAAAATGGATGTCGGGAAATGCCATCAAAACCGGCCACTAGAGGCAACACTATTACCAGAGGGCATTGTGGATGGGGGTGACAGTTGGGCATTCAATCCCAGTGGTAGACACTTTTTTTATGCCCTATCCCAAACTTTAACCCTTAACCATTCAGAATGTTGGCGAGCAGGAGGAGCAACCTAGGGTGTCAAAAACACGAAATTTGACGTTGTCTGAAACGTGGATAAACGTCAGAATCTGAAGTCAAATTGGTAAAAACGGGAGATCTTGTTGCTTTCACACCACTAAACAGTTGCATGCCAACACACACGGACACACTGTTTTGAATATTTAACAACACTGGTGAGCGACACGCATGACAAGATGAAAGACAGGAGGGAGAAAGGGGAGGAGGGCAGGAAGAGAATGGTACGAGAGAGAGGTCTCATTCTGTCTCAGCTGTGTATGCTAAACTCAGCGCCCAGGGGTGTAGGCCCAAACCTTATTATGCATGCTGCAACTCTCCACTAAAACCACATACACCTCAGAAAATACAGCCCAGTCAGCCCAGCAGGTCACGCAGTCCGTGTGTGTGTGTGTGTCAGGGTTTCTGTTAGCCGTCAGGACTAATAGCCGGTTTTTGGCCGATAAAAAATTTGAAAAGCCGATAAATAAAAAATTGGCATCGGCCAATTGTCCGGGAGAAGGAGCAAAAAAAAAAACATTTAGAAATAATGCTTTTTAGCCTATTCATTGATGGAAATACCAGTCGAGGGAAATACATTTGACTGGTCCTGCTTATCGGCTTATAGGTTAATTGACATAATTTAGTGGAATTAAACTGGCGCGTGTACAGTATATTCATTATGTATCTGATTTATCACACGCATACAGATATAGAGCCTTTAAGTGTAAAATCTGTCAGACAGCGTGAGACCTGCTGCTACAGCATCTCAAACAGTAAATGCATTGGCACCAGAAGACCGGCTTCATCAGCACATCACACACCTCTTTGCAATGAACTGGAGGCAGTATGCATTTTAAAACACATACTTAATTGTTTGAAACCTGAATGTTTTACTACATATTATGAGGCATGTCTTACCTTGCTTCAAAGTAGCCTAGCCAAAATCAGACCATATCTGTGGAGGCAATTATTTTATATAAACTTCATTTCATTGTCCAGTAGCTAAAAGGCACATCCTAGTCATATTAGCAACCCATGCTAATTATATTATATTAGATCTCCCTCTTTCTAAATGTCTAAAGGATATTTTAACCGCTGGCATGCGGTGGGCTTGAGTCATTGTCCTCGCTAATTGCATTATGGAACAAACAGTCAATTACCCTAGGATCCTACCTTGCTATACTTATAATGGAAAGAAATAATATCAACATTTTAAACTAAACGTTCTGATCTGGTGCATCAGACTCATTGCTTTTTACAAGTTTTTGGGATGTAACATACCCCTACTGGTTTTATAAATGTGGGATTTATCATCCCACAACTGTCCCATAGTCTGTTTGGAATAGGACATGTCTTTCTCTACAAGCTGACCCAATAAAATAATTAAACCTTCATACTATGGGGATAGTAGGTTAATGTAGGCTAATGATTTTTCTTTTCGTTACTCGTCCTGTTAACACATTGCTGCATCCATGACTTGAATGTTGTGGTAATACGAGTTACCATTATCTAAATGTGATTTCTGTCATTCTGAGCACCGTTGGTGGATGCCTTAAACCAGGTTACGCACCCAATGCATATGAGTCTGGTAAATTTCTCTAAATGTTGAGAGAAACCCTGGTATGCGTGTGTTTGTGCGTGTTGGTTGTCCTAGTGTGTATATGCCCTCGATCACCGTGTATGTGAAATAATGTACAGAATATTTCATATTCTATGTCTAACAAAACAGTGTTTTCTTCAGAGCCAGAGAGACTTAGTAAATAGTAAAGTTATATTTTTTAATTAAACTGTCCAAAGGCATGATGTACATAGAGCTGATATAATCAGAGAGCAGTGAGTCACAAGGCTCAAATTAGACAGACATCACACTTCATTAAACAGATCTGACTTCCCACACTTACACACCCCTCACACTCACATTATGTAGGTATGTGTGTGCGCAGTCTGTGTAGCGCTGCCTCACTGTGGGCTGAACCTGATCGTCACACCTACACCAGCAGAGTGTGTAGCGTTGCCTCACTGTGGGCTGAACCTGATCGTCACACCTACACCAGCAGAGTGTGTAGCGTTGCCTCACTGTGGGCTGAACCTGATCGTCACACCTACACCAGCAGAGTGTGTAGCGTTGCCTCACTGTGGGCTGAACCTGATCGTCACACCTACACCAGCAGAGTGTGTAGCGTTGCCTCACTGTGGGCTGAACCTGATCGTCACACCTACACCAGCAGAGTGTGTAGCGTTGCCTCACTGTGGGCTGAACCTGATCGTCACACCTACACCAGCAGAGTGTGTAGCGTTGCCTCACTGTGGGCTGAACCTGATCGTCACACCTACACCAGCAGAGTGTGTAGCGTTGCCTCACTGTGGGCTGAACCTCATCGTCACACCTACACCAGCAGAGTGTGTAGCGTTGCCTCACTGTGGGCTGAACCTGATCGCCACAGCTACACAAGCAGAGTGTGTAGCGTTGCCTCACTGTGGGCTGAACCTGATCGCCACAGCTACACCAGCAGAGTGTGTAGCGTTGCCTCACTGTGGGCTGAACCTGATCGTCACACCTACACCAGCAGAGTGTGTAGCGTTGCCTCACTGTGGGCTGAACCTGATCGTCACACCTACACCAGCAGAGTGTGTAGCGTTGCCTCACTGTGGGCTGAGCCTGATCGTCACACCTACACCAGCAGAGTGTGTAGCGTTGCCTCACTGTGGGCTGAACCTGATCGTCACACCTACACCAGCAGAATGTGTAGCGTTGCTACACTGTGGGCTGAACCTGATCGTCACAGCTACACCAGCAGAGTGTGATGTTCTACCAGCACCCTGGAATCTATTTCTACTGAGTGACGATCACAGCAACACATCACTGTCAGCAGAAGAATTAGACTGCATTAAAACAGTGACACAGTGAGTGTGTGTGTGCATGACATGGTGAGCTCCAAAAGTATTTCGACATTGACACATTTATTTCTGTTTTAGCTCTGTACTTCAGCACATTGTATCTGACATACAAAGTGCAGCTATAATGAGGGTATTTTCATCAATATAAGTTGAACTGAACAGCACTTTGTACATAGTCCCCCCCATTTTAAGGAACCAAAAGTATTTGGACAAATTCATTTATGGGTCGTTCCATGTGACTTCAATCACTGACTGCACCCCTTTTGATTTGAACCAAACTTTACATACAGTGCCTTGCACTGAAAAAAAATTATTACAAAAAACTAATAATTATAAAAACAGAAAATGGTGCGTGCATATGTATTCACCCCTTTTGCTATGAAGCCCCTAAACAAGATCTGGTGCAACCAATTACCTTCAGAAGTCACATAATTAGTTATAAAGTTCACCTGTGTGCAATCTAAGTGTCACATGATCTGTCACATGATCTCAGTATATATACACACCTCTTCTGAAAGGCCCCAGTCTGCAACACCACTAAGCAAGGGGCAGCATCAAGCAAGTGGCACTATGAAGACCAAGGAGCTCTCCAAACAGTCCAGGGACAAAGTTGTAGAGAAGTACAGATCAGGGATGGGTTCTAAAAAAATATCCGAAACTTTGAACATCGCACGGAGCACCATTGAATCCATTATTAAAAAATTTAAGGAATATGGCACCACAACAAATCTGCCAAGAGAGGGCTGCCCACCAAAACTCACGGACCAGGCACAGAGGGCATTGATCAGAGAGGCAACAAAGAGACCAAAGATAACCCTGAAGGAGCTGCAAAACTGGTCAGAATTGAAGGAATGATGGGTGGTGCTAAATACAGGGAAATTCTTGAGGGAAACCTGTTTCAGTCTTCCAGAGATTTGAGAGTGGGACAGAGGTTCACCTTCCAGCAGGACAATGACCCTAAGCATACTGTTAAAGCAACACTCAAGTGGTTTAAGGGGAAGCATTTAAATGTCTTGGAATGGCCTAGTCAAAGCCCAGACCTCAATCCAATTGAGAATTGGTGGTATGACTTAAAGACTGTTGTACATCAGCGGAACCCATCCAACTTGAAGGAGCTGGAGCAGTTTTGCCTTGAAGAATGGGCAAAAATCTCAGTGGCCCGATGTGCCAAGCTTATAGAGACATACCCCAAGATACTTGCAGATGTAATTCCAAAGTATTGACTTGGGGGGGGGGGGTGAATAGTTATGCACGCTCAAGTTCTCCGTCTTATTTCTTGTTTGTTTCACAATAAAAATATTTTGCATCTTCAAAGTGGTAGGCATATTGTGTAAATCAAATGATACAAACCCCCCCAAAATCAATTTTAATTCCAGGTTGTAAGGCGGCAAAATTCCAAGGGAGCTAATACTTTCGCAAGCCACTGTACATGTTTGCCCAAGGTAGAAGTGCTCAGAAATTGATTTTTCGGTGTTCAGTGTATAATCAGAGAAAGGCCAGCAGGATTCATACATTATGTCCCGTAACATCTCAACCCTCTGAGGAGGACAGGCCAAGTCACAGTGTGACATGCATCCATCTCTCCACTCACTCACACATACAGAAACTGAACACGCACACTGCAGGGACACAGCAGATGTGAGGCAGACGGACAGGGGGCAGATTTCAGGAGCAAGATGGCTGTCAAAATACACACACACACACACACAGCTCAGAGGGGTCAGGTCTGACATCCAAATAAACCCTACTCACGCTAGAGCCCAGCCAGGCACACAAGCTGGTTTACCAACAGGGTGTTTGTATGTATGTGTGTGTGTTTGTGCACTGTCAGTGCTGTAAACTAGGTGTGTCTGTCACTCAGTGAAGGTGCATGCTGAAGGCATCTCTGAGTCTCTCAGAGTGTGCGTGTGTGTTTGTAGTAGGGTCAATTGCTTTTTGTGCTGCAGTAGCTTGCTGTCAGCACGCCTGTGTGTGTGTGTGTCGGTGGTAATCATTATCTTGGGTTAATACTAATTCAGGAATGTTGGTATCACAAAATCAATGATATTGAGCTGGGCTCTGTACACTTCAGATAGACTCAAGACCACACACACAGCATATTGTAACCTGTGAACACAGTGGTGTAAAAATTATTTAAAGTACTACTTAAGTAGATTTTGGGGGTATCTGTACTTTACTATTTATATTTTTAACAACTTTAATTTCACTACATTTCTAAAGAAAATTTACTTTTTACTCCATACATCTTCCCTGACACCCAAAAGTACTAGTTACATTTTGAATACTTAACAGAACAGGAAAATGGTCCAATTCAAGCACTTATCAAGAGAACATCCCGGGTCATCTACTGCCTCTGATCTGGAGGACTCACTAAACAGAGAACATCCCTGGTCATCGACTGCCTCTGATCTGGAGGACTCACTAAACAGAGAACATCCCTGGTCATCGACTGCCTCTGATCTGGAGGACTCACTGAACAGAGAACATCCCTGGTCATCTACTGCCTCTGATCGAGCGGACTCACTAAACATAAATGCTTCATTTGTAAATGATGTTTGAGTGTTGGAGTGTGCACCTGGCTATCCATAAAAAAACAAGAAAATGGTTCTTAATATTCTTAATATAATGAATTTACTTTTGATACTTAAGTACATTTAAAACCAAACACTTCTAGAGTTTTACTCAAGAAGTAAATTTACTGGGTGACTCACTTATATGAGTAATTTTCTATTAATGTATCTTTACTTTTAGTAAGACAACTGGGTACTTTTTCCACCACTGGAACACACACACAAACATAACCTATGAACACACACAATTCTTTGTAATTATTGTATCACCCATCTCATATGTATATGCTATACACTATATCTTAGTCCAATGCCACTCTGACATCTGTGTGTTAGTGTGTGTGTGTGTGTGTGTGTGTGTGTGTGTGTGTGTGTGTGTGTGTGTGTGTGTGTGTGTGTGTGTGTGTATACACAGTGGGGCAAAAAAGTATTTAGTCAGCCACCAATTGTGCAAGTTCTCCCACTTAAAAAGATGAGAGGCCTGTAATTTTCATCATAGGTACACTTCAACTATGACAGACAAAATGAGAAAAAAAAATCCAGAAAATCACATTGTAGGATTTGTAATGAATTTATTTGCAAATTATGGTGGAAAATAAGTATTTGGTCACCTACAAACAAGCAAGATTTCTGGCTCTCACGGACCTGTAACTTCTTCTTTAAGAGGCTCCTCTGTCCTCCACTCGTTACCTGTATTAATGGCACCTGTTTGAACTTGTTATCAGTATAAAAAGACACCTGTCCACAACCTCAAACAGTCACACTCCAAACTCCACTATGGCCAAGAGCAAAGAGCTGTCAAAGGACACCAGAAACAAAATTGTAGACCTGCACCAGGCTGGGAAGACTGAATCTGCAATAGGTAAGCAGCTTGGTTTAAAGAAATCTACTGTGGGAGCAATTATTAGGAAATGGAAGACATACAAGACCACTGATAATCTCCCTCGATCTGGGGCTCCACGCAAGATCTCACCCTGTGGGGTCAAAATGATCAGAAGAACGGTGAGCAAAAATCCCAGAACCACACGAGGGGACCTAGTGAATGACCTGCAGAGAGCTGGGACCAAAGTAACAAAGCCTACCATCAGTAACACACTACGCCACCAGGGACTCAAATCCTGCAGTGCCAGACGTGTCCCCCTGCTTAAGCCAGTACATGTACAGGCCCGTCTGAAGTTTGCTAGAGAGCATTTGGATGATCCAGAAGAAGATTGGAAGAATGTCATATGGTCAGATGAAACCAAAATATAACTTCTTGGTAAAAACTCAACTCGTCGTGTTTGAGGACAAAGAATGCTGAGTTGCATCCAAAGAAAACCATACCTACTGTGAAGCATGGGGGTGGAAACATCATGCTTTGGGGCTGTTTTTCTGCAAAGGGACCAGGACGACTGATCCGTGTAAAGGAACGAATGAATGGGGCCATGTATCGTGAGATTTTGAGTGAAAACCTCCTTCCATCAGCAAGGGCATTGAAGATGAAATGTGGCTGGGTCTTTCAGCATGACAATGATCCCAAACACACCGCCCGGGCAACGAAGGAGTGGCTTCGTAAGAAGCATTTCAAGGTCCTGGAGTGGCCTAGCCAGTCTCCAGATCTCAACCCCATAGAAAATCTTTGGAGGGAGTTGAAAGTCTGTGTTGCCCAGCAACAGCCCCAAAACATCGCTGCTTTAGAGGAGATCTGCATGAAGGAATTGGCCAAAATACCAGCAACAGTGTGTGAAAACCTTGTGAAGACTTACAGAAAACATTTGACCTCTGTCATTGCCAACAAAGGGTATATAACAAAGTATTGAGAAACTTTTGTTATGGACCAAATACTTATTTTCCACCATCATTTGCAAATAAATTCATTAAAAATCCTACAATGTGATTTTCTGGATTTTTTTTCTTCTAATTTTGTCTGTCATAGTTGAAGTGTACCTATGATGAAAATTACAGGCCTCTCTCATCTTTTTAAGTGGGAGAACTTGCACAATTGGTGGCTGACAAAATACTTTTTTGTCCCACTGTATATATACACTGCTCAAAAAAATAAAGGGAACACTTAAACAACACAATGTAACTCCAAGTCAATCACACTTCTGTGAAATCAAACTGTCCACTTAGGAAGCAACACTGATTGACAATAAATTCCACATGCTGTTGTGCAAATGGAATAGACAAAAGGTGGAAATTATAGGCAATTAGCAAGACACCCCTAATAACGGAATGGTTCTGCAGGTGGTGACCACAGACAACTTCTCAGTTCCTATGATTCCTGGCTGATGTTTTGATCACTTTTGAATGCTGGCGGTGCTTTCACTCTAGTGGTAGCATGAGACGCAGTCTACAACCCACACAAGTGGCTCAGGTAGTGCAGTTCATCCAAGATGGCACATCAATGCGAGCTGTGGCAAAAAGGTTTGCTGTGTCTGTCAGCGTAGTGTCCAGAGCATGGAGGCGCTACCAGGAAACAGGCCAGTACATCAGGAGACGTGGAGGAGGCCGTAGGAGGGCAACAGCCCAGCAGCAGGACCGCTACCTCTGCCTTGGTGCAAGGAGGTGCACTGCCAGAGCCCTGCAAAATGACCTCCAGCAGGCCACAACTTGTTCAGTTTATGTTTCAGTTGTTGAATCTTGTTATGTCCGTCATGGTCTGGGGCGGAGTGTCACAGCATCATCGGACTGAGCATGTTGTCAATGCAGGCAATCTCAATGCTGTGCGTTAAAGGGAAGACTTCCTCCTCGCTTATGTAGCCTAGTGGGGTGGCAGTGTTTTGCCATGGCCAGCGAAAAGCCCGGATCTCAATCCCAATGAGCACATCTGGGACCTGTTGGATCGGAGGGTGTGGGCTAGGGCCATTCCCCACAGAAATGTCCAGGAACTTGCCAGATGTGCCTTGGTGGAAGTGAGGTAACATCTTAAAATCATCGCAAATCTGGTGCAGTCCATGAGGATGAGATGCACTGCAGTACTTAATGCAGCTGGTGGCCACACCACATACTGACTGTAACTTTTGATTTTGACCCCCCCTTTGTTTCATGGACACATTATTCCATGTCTGTTAGTCACATGTCTATGGAACTTGTTCAGTTTATGTCTCAGTTGTTGAATCTTGTTATGTTCATACAAATATTTACACATGTTAAGTTTGCTGAAAATAGACGCAGTTGACAGTGAGAGGACATTTCTTTTTTTGCTGAGATATATATATATATATATTCTTAATCCATAGATTGACGTGTATTTCGGGTATATGTTGTGAAACTGTTAGATATTACTGCACTGTCGGAGATAGAAGCACAAGCATTGCTAAACTCGTGTATGTGACCAATAAATTTGATTTCACACACACACAACCTGTACTATGCTCTACCAATTGAACCACACGAGACACACCTCTAATCTTTCCTGTCTTTCTTTCTCTCATTCCCTCACTCCCACTCCTCCTCCTTGTCCCCTCTCTCTTTCTATGTTTACTCTGTGTTCTTCCAGGGAATGTGTAATTCATTCTGTTTATCAACTTAAGGAGATGGATCTCACACACACACACACACACCACTGCTTATTCAGGAAAACAGATCCACTCCGACTCCCCCTCCTGCCGCCTTCACTGCAGTGTGTGTGTGTGCGCCGGCATGTGTGTGTGTATGAGAGCGAGAGAGACACCACCCCCTGTATAGAGAGGAGGCTTGTAGAACATTCTTGCATCTTCACACTGATAGGGTAGAGTTACCAAAATGCCATGTCGAGTTAAGAGGTAGCCATCAACCAGACCACATGACTTATTACAGGGCATGTCTGTATCAGCGTGTATGTGTGTGTTTGAGTGACAGCCTGCCAAAGACAGTCAGCTTATGTCCCTGACGGCGTGGCCAAAGCACTGAGTCAGCAAAGGTGCGATCTGCATTATTCAGCAGGTGTAGCCAAGGTGTTAAAGAGATGCCTCACTGGAGAGGCTAACTTTGCAAAATGGACTAGCGCAGGTCAGGCCTGAAGAGAAAGGGGATGTGCTAGCCGAGCATCCTTTCGGTTACTGGCCCAACGCTCTAACCACTGGGCTACCTGCTGCCACTACGTGCACGTCCATGTTAAATACGGACAGGAGAGCTCCAAACAAAAGACAATGACTAAATTAACAAAACTCGTTAATGGAATAAAATAAACCAAACCTTGTTTCTCACAAGTGTAGCATAGGTTGTGCACTCTGAAAACAATGTGTCCACTCTGACAATGACAACAGGAATAGAGGAATAATATTTAATGCATTAAAATAATTACCGTAATCAAAGTAACAAACAATGTATATTTCAAATGATAGGAATTAAAGGTAAACATACTACTGGTGATATGGGGAAGTGATATACACTAACAATCAACACAATGAAGTTATGAAACAATGAATGTGCACAAATTGGCGGGAGAGAAGTGCATTCTGGAGAGAGAAGTGCATTGTGCATCTGGGTGCTACATGGTCAATCTGACGTCTGCATTGGCCGTGCAGCATTTACGGTGATACGGCCTTGGCAGGAGTCAGGGCAAGAACGGCCTCGGCAGAAGTCAGGGCCAGAACGGCCTGGGCAGAAGTCAGGGCACGAACGGCCTGGGCAGAAGTCAGGACATTCATACTGCTTGCGGAGCAGTGCTGTTGTCAGGGGAGTGTGTTTATACAGGATGTACCACCCTCCTCTACCGTCAAACAATCACGTCAACGTGGAGCTATACAGAGCCCTCCACATTGTTACAACATCTGGGAGGGGCATGGCGATGTGGTACAGAGCCCTCCACGTTGTTACAACATTTGGGCGGGGCATAGCGAAGCGCTATAGAGCTCGATTTGGCCTCTGTGTGCCTCCTAAGGCTCAGCAATTGCGTCACACTCTCTATATGGAGCCTCTGACCACATATCGGATCAAGCATACATTTTATTTTAGAATAAGCCTCCAATGGATTAGTTCACTGACATGGGAGCAAATATAAATATACACACACACTTGCGACTTTATGAACATTTTTGGTTTTCCCCATGAGTAGTGCTAGCTATCGTTCGCGCTTCCTTTCCCTCCCTCTCTCTCTCCCCCCGCTCTTCCTTTCCTCTCCACCTTTCTTTCTCCCTCCCTCCCTTTTTTTTCTCTCTCTCTCTGAGGATGTTTCTACAGTGGGTATCAGAGCATATGAATAAATTAATTAGCTTCGCCACAGTGTTTGTGTAACCCTCTCACTCTCTGTGTCAATGGACATGAATTTGTCATGCTTAAAAGAAACACACATGCTCGTGCACACACAAACAAACTCCGTCACACTTTTTCACCCCCCTAAGTGCGGCGAATGGAGCAGGCCACACACCCTGTGGTGTTTTGGATTAGCCTAGAATTGGTCCTTTGTGGGGGGTTATGAGAATGTATCTAATGTACTTTTATCCTCTTTGCCCTAGTTTGTGTGTGAGTGAGTGAGGCATTCTTCATCTACTGGTAAACCTCCAGTGTTGTCCCATGAAGTTGACTCATACAGTTGAAGTCGGAAGTTTACATACGCCAAATACATTTAAACTCAGTTTTTCACAATTCCTGACATATAATCCTACTAACAACTCCTTATCTTAGGTCAGTTAGGATCACCATTTAATTTTAAGAACGTGAAATGTCAGAGAGAATGATTTATTTCAGCTTTTATTTCTTTCATCATTTTCCAAGTGGGTCAGAAGTTTACATACACTCAATTAATATTTGGTAGCATTGCCATTACATTGTTTAACTTGGGTAAAACATTTTGGGTAAACTTCCATAAGCTTCACACAATCAGTTGGGTGAATTTTGGCACATTCCTCCTGACAGAGCTGGTGTAACTGAGTCTGGCTTGTAGGCCTCCTTGCTTGAACACGCTTTTTCAGTTCTGCCCACAAATGTTCTATAGGATTGAGGTCAGGGCTTTGTGATGGCCACTCCAACACCTTGACTTTGTTGTCCTTAAGCCATTTTGCCACAAATGTGGAAGTATGCTTGGGGTTATTGTCCATTTGGAAGACCCATTTGCAACCAAGCTTTAAATTCCTAACGGATGTCTTGAGATGTTGCCTTAATATATCGACATAATTTTCCTTCCTCAATATGCCATCTATTTTGTGAAGTGCACCAGTCCCTCCTGCAGCAAAGCACCCCCAATACATGATGCTGCCACCCCCGCGCTTCACGGTTGGGATGGTGTTCTTTGGCTTGCAAGACTCCCCCTTTTTCCTCCAAACATAACAATGGTCATTATGGCCAAACAGTTCTATTTTTGTTTCATCAGAACAGAGGACATTTCTCCATAAAGTATGATCTTTGTCCCCATGTGCAGTTGCAAACCATAGTGTGTCTTTTTTATGGTGGTTTTGGAGCAGTGGCTTCTTCCTTGCTGAGCGGCCATGCAGGTTGTGTCGATATAGGACTCGTTTTACTGTGGATATAGATACTTTTGTACCTGTTTCCTCCAGCATCTTCACAGGGTCCTTTGCTGTTGTTCTGGGATTGAGTTGCACTTTTCACAACAAAGAACGTTCATCTCTAGGAGACAGCGTCTCCTTCCTGAGCGGTATGACAGCTGCGTGTTCCCATGGTGTTTATACTTGCATACTATTGATTGTACAGATGAATGTGGTACCGTCAGGCGTTTAGAATTTGCTCCCAAGGATGAACCAGACTTGTGGAGGTCTAAAAAAAAATTCTGAGGTCTTGGCTGATTTCTTTTGATTTTCCCATGATGTCAAGCAAAGAGAAACTGAGTTTGAAGGTAGGCCTTGAAATACATCCATATGTACACCTCCAATTGACTCAAATTATGTCAATTAGCCTATCAGAAGCTTCTAAAGCAATGACATCATTTTCTGGAATTTTCCAAGGTGTTTAAAGGCACAGTCAACTTAGCGTATGTAAACTTCTGACCCACTGGAATTGTGATACAGTGAATTCTAAGTGAAATAATATGTCTGTAAACAATTGTTGGAAAAATACATTATGTCATGCACAAAGTAGATGTCCTATCCGACTTGCCAAAACTATAGGTTTGTTAACAAGAAATGTGTGGAGTGGTTGAAAAACGAGTAAATGACTCCAACCTAAGTTTATGTAAACTTCCGACTTCAACTGTAACTCTTATATAAAGAGGAATCTGCTGAAATCATTCTGTTCTGATGACTCTTATTTTAGGCTCTCCAGATTTACATCAAGCTCGGGAAGTGGCCTTTAAAAATGTTTGCCTGTGTTAAAATGCTCTGTGTGTGTGTGTGTATGTGTGTGTGTGTGTGTGTGTGTGTGTGTGTGTGTGTGTGTGTGTGTGTGTGTGTGTGTGTGTGTGTGTGTGTGTGTGTGTGTGTGTGTGTGTGTGTGTGTGTGTGTGTGTGTGTGTTAGCTCAAGTGCAGCTAATGGAATTAAACCAATCAAAGCCTCTCTCTTTTCTCTTTTTATCTTTGCAGAGATGGATAAAAAAAAGTGAGAGAGCGAGAAAGACTCTAAATGAGAGTGTCTCTAGGTTAGGGATTCCTTCATGAAGCCTTTATACTAAGCATGTGACTTCAGCGGCAGCGTGACTACAAGCCGCATTTACCACTTCACTCTAATGTCTGCTAGACTGACAGGACCAACCAGGTCACTCTCATCCGTGTGTGTGTGTGTGTGTGTGTGTGTGTGTGTGTGTGTGTGTGTGTGTGTGTGTGTGTGTGACAGGATAAAAGGTCTCATTCATCTGAGGTACTCTATCGCCAGAGTGACAGAGGCATCAGTCTTACACTCTAATGGAGTTAGCTATTAGACATAGACAAACACAGTAATCTCTCACACAGAGTTGTGACTGGCTTCCTGTCTTCACATGAACACTTCGTCATTTCTGTCATTTTATATCATTCAGAATTCCACTACACAGCAGATAACTCTCAGTAGGGGAAAGAGGAAGAGGGAGAGGATGAGGGAGGTAGAGAGAGAATGAGGGAAAATGAGGGAGAGAGAAAGCTAGAGAATGAGGGAGAGAGAGGAACAGTGAGAATGAGGAACAGAGAGAGGATGAGGGAGTCACTGTAGAATGTCACTAAATGCATGCATCCATGCAAAAAGAAGTAGACAAATGCATAAAGGAACACACAGCGTGATCAGCACTTTGTCCTTCTCATCAGGCAGTTAGAAATTGATGTCATGTCAGCTTTTTTCTGTCAACTGATGGAGTCCCCTCCTCTCTTTCTCTCTCGCTCTCTCTCCTCGTCAGCTATGTGTATAAATTGAGGAACAGCCTCTCAGCTTCTTTCCCCCCAAGTACCCTCTCGCTCTATATATCTCCTCGTCAGCTGTAAGTTGAGGGCCAGCCTCTCAGCTTCTTTCCCCCAAGTACCCTCTCTCTCTATATATATCTCCTCGTCAGCTGTAAGTTGAGGGCCAGCCTCTCAGCTTCTTTCCCCCCCAAGTACCCTCTCTCTCTATACATCTCCTCGTCAGCTGTAAGTTGAGGGCCAGCCTCTCAGCTTCTTTCCCCCCAAGTACCCTCTCTCTCTATACATCTCCTCGTCAGCTGTAAGTTGAGGGCCAGCCTCTCAGCTTCTTTCCCCCCCCAAGTACCTTCTCTCTATATATATCTCCTCGTCAGCTGTAAGTTGAGGGCCAGCCTCTCAGCTTCTTTCCCCCCAAGTACCCTCTCTCTCTATACATCTCCTCGTCAGCTGTAAGTTGAGGGCCAGCATCTCAGCTTCTTTCCCCCAAGTACCCTCTCTCTCTATATATATCTCCTCGTCAGCTGTAAGTTGAGGGCCAGCCTCTCAGCTTCTTTCCCCCCAAGTACCCTCTCTCTCTATATATCTCCTCGTCAGCTGTAAGTTGAGGGCCAGCCTCTCAGCTTCTTTCCCCAAAAGTACCCTCTCTCTCTATACATCTCCTCGTCAGCTGTAAGTTGAGGGCCAGCCTCTCAGCTTCTTTCCCCCCAAGTACCCTCTCTCTCTATATATATCTCCTCGTCAGCTGTAAGTTGAGGGCCAGCCTCTCAGCTTCTTTCCCCCAAGTACCTTCTCTCTATATATATCTCCTCGTCAGCTGTAAGTTGAGGGCCAGCCTCTCAGCTTCTTTCCCCCCAAGTACCCTCTCTCTCTATATATCTCCTCGTCAGCTGTAAGTTGAGGGCCAGCCTCTCAGCTTCTTTCCATTTTACATTTCCATTTCCATTTTAGTCATTTAGCAGACGCTCTTATCCAGAGCGACTTACAGTAGAGTGCATACATTTTATTACATTTTACATACTGAGACAAGGATATCCCTACCGGCCAAACCCTCCCTAACCCGGACGACGCTATGCCAATTGTGCTTTCCCCCAAGTACCCTCTCTCTCTATATATCTCCTCGTCAGCTGTAAGTTGAGGGCCAGCATCTCAGCTTCTTTCCCCCAAGTACCCTCTCTCTCTATATATATCTCCTCGTCAGCTGTAAGTTGAGGGCCAGCCTCTCAGCTTCTTTCCCCCAAGTACCCTCTCTCTCTATATATCTCCTCGTCAGCTGTAAGTTGAGGGCCAGCATCTCAGCTTCTTTCCCCCAAGTACCCTCTCTCTATATATATATATCTCCTCGTCAGCTGTAAGTTGAGGGCCAGCCTCTCAGCTTCTTTCCCCCAAGTACCCTCTCTCTCTATATATCTCCTCGTCAGCTGTAAGTTGAGGGCCAGCATCTCAGCTTCTTTTCCCCAAGTACCCTCTCTCTATATATATATATATATATATATCTCCTCGTCAGCTGTAAGTTGAGGGCCAGTCTCTCAGCTTCTTTCCCCCAAGTACCCTCTCTCTATATATATCTCTCCTCGTCAGCTGTAAGTTGAGGGCCAGCATCTCAGCTTTTTTTCCCCAAGAACCCTCTCTCTCTATATCTATATCTATATATATATATATCTCCTCGTCAGCTGTAAGTTGAGGGCCAGTCTCTCAGCTTCTTTCCCCCAAGTACCCTCTCTCTCTATATATCTCCTCGTCAGCTGTAAGTTGAGGGCCAGCCTCTCAGCTTCTTTCCCCCAAGTACCCTCTCTCTCTATACATCTCCTCGTCAGCTGTAAATTGAGGGCCAGCCTCTCAGCTTCTTTCCCCCAAGTACCCTCTCTCTATATATTTATATATCTCCTCGTCAGCTGTAAGTTGAGGGTCAGCCTCTCAGCTTCTTTCTATCCTCATCTTTCACCTGTTTACCCAATTTATTCCCTTTTCTCATCCCTCGATCGTCACTGTTCTCCATAGTGTCGTCAGATGGCTCTGGTACAAATCTGACAAGGCACTAAGGTGACATCTTCTCTTACCCTCACTCCTCTTCTGCTCTAACTTTCTTCTCACAGATTCATCTCCCTGAAAACTACAAAAAGTAGGCACTAATAACCCAGATGCTAAGCACACACACGCACCCTCTTTTGCTATTCCATCGTCAGTTCCATTACTCAGTGTTGACAGGTGTCTTCAGCCTATCCACACCACCCTATTGTCTGCATAGAGTAGAGGAAAACACTGGCTGCCAAAGTCTAGGGGCGGGGGCTCTTTAGCTGTTACAATTTGGCATGGTGTGTGTGTGTGTTAACTGGGGATTCCCTGGGAGTGATCATGTTGTGTGTGTGTGTAGGGTTGTCCCAGTTTAGCTCATTCTAACCAATGACTCATGAGTTTCTGGAGTTCAGACGACTTTACGGACCCCCTCCCTTCCCTCCACAAAGGAGACACACGCCCAAGTGTCAACCTATAGACCATCAAAATCACTTCAGAACCATACGGATCAAGTCCACATGGTTTGGAGAGTCTCACTCCAGTGGTAGAGTATGTGAGCATAGCTGCATGTGTATGTGTGTGTTTCCCTTGGAGAGACAAGGCCTCCCAGAGTCCCCAGACTAAGCCAAGTCTAATGACATCACATACTGACACAATTCGACCCCTATAAAATTCGACCCCTATAAAATCTGTTAATTTTTTTTGTCTGATTCCATTTCATTTTTCCCCAAATTCCACTTTCTCTGTTTGTCCATGTTTTCGTTTTACCCAGTATTTTAAATTCAAAATATACATTTTTTCAAAGAAAAATAACAACATTTGATGGTGTATGTCCACAACCATGCTTAAACCACATCAGGAGATCATTTGAGGTCTGAGAAAAATCGAATAAATTATAGATTTTGGTGTGTAGTTACACTGTATTGCAACTGTGTACCAGCAAGAGACCATCGTCTGGTTAGCGATGTTTTTGTAGCAAGAGACCGTGGTCTGGTTAGCGATGTTCCTGTAGCAAGAGACCATCGTCTGGTTAGCGATGTTTTTGTAGCAAGAGACCGTGGTCTGGTTAGCGATGTCCCTGTAGCAAGAGACCGTGGTCTGGTTAGCGATGTTCCTGTAGCAAGAGACCGTGGTCTGGTTAGCGATGTTCCTGTAGCAAGAGACCGTGGTCTGATTAGCGATGTTCCTGCAGCAAGAGGCCGTGGTCTGGTTAGCGATGTTCCTGCAGCAAGAGACCGTGGTCTGGTTAGCGATGTTCCTGCAGCAAGAGACCGTGGTCTGGTTAGCGATGTTCCTGCAGCAAGAGACCGTGGTCTGGTTAGCGATGTTCCTATAGAGCTCATTTGATTGCAGAATTTGCTAAACAAATCGCCACTGAATGATGCAAATGATGATATACTGCCAGGTAGAATAGGCTAGTTTGTAGATAACATTTAATTGAGAAGGTTTTGGGACAACCTTTCCAGCTCTACCAGAAAAATGGTTAACATTAGCATAATTGCTAATGGATAAACAAAGTACAGACACGTGCCATTTCAGAAAGTTGCAGACAAATATGATTCACTGATGTATTTTGTTTATGTTAACTTAAGCGCATTAATGCATTTTCATTAACACTTTTTTGGATAGTCCATCTGTAGCTGCTCTACAGACGATCAGTAACAATTCAACCATCAACAGTACTAACCCTAACCCTTATCTTAACCCTTTCACTAACCCTAACCTTTGCAAGCAGTTACTTATTAACAGATAATATGACCATGTGTAGAGCATCTACAGATGGACTATCTGACTATCCCAAAAAAGTGACCACATTTTCTAATAAATTCAATACATTTAGATGATTTCCTACTACACTGAACCAAAATAAGGGTTAAGAACTTTAAGGAAATCAGTCAATTGAAATAAATTCATTAGGCCCTAATCTATGGATTTCACATGACTGGGAAAACAGATATGCATCTGTAGGTATGTGGACACCTGCTCATCAAACATCTCATTCCAAAATAATGGGCATTAATAAGGAGATGGTCCCCCTTTGCTGCTATAACAGCCTCCACTCTTCTGGGAAGTCTTTCCACTAGATGTTGGAACATTGCTGCGGGGACTTGCTTCCATTCAGCCACAAGAGCATTAGTGAGGTTGTGCACTGATGTTGGGAAAACAGGCGTGGCTCGCAGTCGGCGTTCCAATTCATCCCAAAGATGTTCGATGGGGTTGAGGTCAGGGCTTTGCCTAAACCCCAAACAGCAAGCAATGAAGATGTAGAAGCACGGTAGCTAGGAAAACTCCCTAGAAAGGCAGGCACCTAGGAAGAAACCTAGAGAATAACCAGGCTCTGAGGGGTGGCCAGTCCTCTTCTGGCTGTGCCGGGTGGAGATTATAAGAGTACATGGAACAATAAGGCCAGATTGTTCTTCAAGTTGTTCAAACGTTCATAGATGACCTGCAGGGTCAAATAATAAGCACCATTGGTTGTCGAGTGTGCACCTCAGGATTAAAAGACAGAGAGAGAACAGCAGGTCCGGGACAAGGTAGCACGTCCGGTGAACAAGTCAGGATTCCATAGCCGCAGGCAGAACAGTTGAAACTGGAGCATCAGCACGACCAGGTGGACTGGGGACAGCCAGGCGTCATCAGACCAAGTAGTCCTGAGGCATGGTCCTAGGGCTCAGTTCCTCCGTGAGGGAGAGAGGCAAGCTCTACACCACTCCAGCTGATGTTTGGCATTGCGCATGGTGATCATAGGCTTGTGTGCGGCTGCTCGGCCATGGAAACCAGGTTCATGAAGCTCCAGACGAGCAGTTATTGTGCCGACGTTGCTTCCAGAGGCAGTTTGGAACTCAGTAGTGAGTGTTGCAACCAAGGACAGACGCTTTTTAGAAATTATTTGATTGTGCAAACTCACAGTTTAATCAGCTGTCCGGGTGGCTGGTCTCAGACGATCCCACGGGTGAAGAAGCCGGATGTGGAGGTCCTGGGCTGGCATGGTTACACTCGGTCTGTGGTTGTGAGGTCGGTTGGACGTACTGCCAAATTCTCTAAAATGACGTGGGAGGCGGCTCATGGTAGAGAAATTAAACATTAAATTATCTGGCAACAGCTCTAGAGGATATTCATGCAGTCAGCACGCCAATTGCAAACTCCCTCAAAATGTGAGACATCTGTGGCACTGAGTTGTGTAACAAAACAGCACATTTTAGAGTGGCCTTTTATTTTCCCCTGCACAAGGTGCACCTGTGTAATGATCATGCTGTTTAATCAGCTTCTTGATATGCCACACCTGTCAGGTGGATGGATTATCTTGGCAAATGAGAAATGCTCATTAACAGGAAAGAAAACAAATGTGTGTATGGGCGTTTGTGCGTATGGGACATTTCTGGGATATTTTATTTGAGCTCATGAAACATGGGACCAACACTTCACATGTTACGTTTATATTTTATTAAGTATAAGTTCAATACATGTTGGAATGTTGAATTCCATTTTAATGTCTGGATTCCATGATTCAGAGCAGATTTTATAGGGCCCTAGAGAAGGCCACTGAGATCACCAATGGTCAGAGGACACCGCCTAACAGAGTTCCATTCCATCCACCCTCCCTTGCATTCAGCAACAGCCTCCCTTGCATTCCGGAACAGCCTCCCTTGCATTCCGGAACAGCCTCCCTTGCATTCCGGAACAGCCTCCCTTGCATTCCGGAACAGCCTCCCTTGCATTCCGGAACAGCCTCCCTTGCATTCCGGAACAGCCTCCCTTGCATTCCGGAACAGCCTCCCTTGCATTCCGGAACAGCCTCCCTTGCATTCCGGAACAGCCTCCCTTGCATTCCGGAACAGCCTCCCTTGCATTCCGGAACAGCCTCCCTTGCATTCCGGAACAGCCTCCCTTGCATTCCGGAACAGCCTCCCTTGCATTCCGGAACAGCCTCCCTTGCATTCCGGAACAGCCTCCCTTGCATTCCGGAACAGCCTCCCTTGCATTCCGGAACAGCCTCCCTTGCATTCCGGAACAGCCTCCCTTGCATTCCGGAACAGCCTCCCTTGCATTCCGGAACAGCCTCCCTTGCATTCCGGAACAGCCTCCCTTGCATTCCGGAACAGCCTCCCTTGCATTCCGGAACAGCCTCCCTTGCATTCCGGAACAGCCTCCCTTGCATTCCGGAACAGCCTCCCTTGCATTCCGGAACAGCCTCCCTTGCATTCCGGAACAGCCTCCCTTGCATTCCGGAACAGCCTCCCTTGCATTCCGGAACAGCCTCCCTTGCATTCCGGAACAGCCTCCCTTGCATTCCGGAACAGCCTCCCTTGCATTCCGGAACAGCCTCCCTTGCATTCCGGAACAGCCTCCCTTGCATTCCGGAACAGCCTCCCTTGCATTCAGGAACAGCCTCCCTTGCATTCAGGAACAGCCTCCCTTGCATTCAGGAACAGCCTCCCTTGCATTCAGGAACAGCCTCCCTTGCATTCAGGAACAGCCTCCCTTGCATTCAGGAACAGCCTCCCTTGCATTCAGGAACAGCCTCCCTTGCATTCAGGAACAGCCTCCCTTGCATTCAGGAACAGCCTCCCTTGCATTCAGGAACAGCCTCCCTTGCATTCAGGAACAGCCTCCCTTGCATTCAGGAACAGCCTCCCTTGCATTCAGGAACAGCCTCCCTTGCATTCAGGAACAGCCTCCCTTGCATTCAGGAACAGCCTCCCTTGCATTCAGGAACAGCCTCCCTTGCATTCAGGAACAGCCTCCCTTGCATTCAGGAACAGCCTCCCTTGCATTCAGGAACAGCCTCCTTTGCATTCAGGAACAGCCTCCTTTGCATTCAGGAACAGCCTCCTTTGCATTCAGGAACAGCCTCCTTTGCATTCAGGAACAGCCTCCCATTCTCCAGCAGACGTTGAAGTCTAATCAGACTGTTGTCAATGTGTGTGTGCGCATGTGTGTGTTATGTGCAAACACTCTTTGCCACATTAGATTTGCTCTGAGACCCACAGCGGAAGAAGCTTTTGATTAAAGAAGAGAAAGAAAGATGGAGAGATTGAGGAAGGAATAAGCAAGAGCAAGATTGATGGTGGGGTAGATGTACAGAGTGATATGAAATGATGTAGACTAGATAGTGGGAGATAAGAGGGGAGAATGAGATAGAAATATTAAATGGAGTGGTGGGCCTCCTCTGAGGTCTATCCTTTATAGGGTCTTTACTAAATGAAAAACCCTTTGATTTGATGAGAGGAGGTTGGGAGTTAGCCATTAAATATGCCTGGTTGTGTGTGTTGCATAAGAGTGAACAGGGGGTCCTCTGTAACAAAACATCAAAGTATTCTCACACTTTCATTTTACTCCTGCGATTCACATTCAGATTATGATATTATGTCTGATCACTAACAATGTAGAGTACGTATAGAGGCGTAATCTAGAGCCAAGCTGTTGATTTTTAATCTGAGGGCATCCTGCTATTGACAAACGTGTTGAATTATGCAACAGAACGTAACAACAACAGTAATTAATGAGGCTGTCACCAAAATCCGTTAACTTCATTATGTGTCTGTGCCAGTAAAATGTTTTAAGTGCTAGAATTCAGTAAATAACAATTGGATTTTAAAAATGCTCAACGTTTGGAGTATCTTCTTCCATTGTCCAACTGTTGCATTTATTACAATTGATATTAGAACCTTTTAACAATGTTGATGAGCGTTGCTAATGTACACACACACACACACACACACCTACCTGTCAGAAGGGAGGTGGGAGAATTGACTGAATCCAAACACTAAGAATCAAATCCACCTCGCAACACTCAGACCCAGTCCAAAAAATCCTTAGGATGGGCCTTCCTCCTGCCCCTTCGTTGAGAACCATTAGTTGATACGGCACAAATACACACACTTAGGAGTTTGAGGTGAACCTGGGCCTAGTGCAAGTTTTCCAAAGCTGTCGCCCCCCAGGTGCACGTTTCGTTTTTTACTCTAGCACTTCACAGCTGATTCAAATAACCAACTCATAATCAAGCCTTGATTATTTGAATCAGCTGTGTAGTGCTGGGGCAAAAACCTAAATCTGAACCCAGGGGGCAGTAAACCCTGGGCTAGAGCACGGGTCCAGAGGCGAAAATGATACTGTGGTATTTTCTTGTTTCTCCGCCAAGAAAGAGGCTCACAAGCAGGCAGATGTATGTGATGAGAGACAGCCTGTTATAGTCAGTCTGCTGAAGATGTGGCTGTAGTCGCCAGGCCAAACTAAATGACACCTGTGGGTTGTTAGTGTTACTGTGGCTCTAGAACACTGAGGACAATCAAGGTCAACAAGGTAGCTATGACCACAGGTCAGAAAAGAACACAGAACACTGAGGACAAGCAGGTCAACAAGGTAACTATGACCACAGGTCAGAAAAGAACACAGAACACTGAGGACAAGCAGGTCAACAAGGTAACTATGACCACAGGTCAGAAAAGAACACAGAACACTGAGGACAACCAGGTCAACAAGGTAACTATGACCACAGGTCAGAAAAGAACACAGAACACTGAGGACAACCAGGTCAACAAGGTAACTATGACCACAGGTCAGAAAAGAACACAGAACACTGAGGACAACCAGGTCAACAAGGTAACTATGACCACAGGTCAGAAAACTCAACTGGTATGCTCTCTTCTCCTCCTGCTGCCTGTGCCTAAATGATGTCTCTCTCCCCCTCTTCTTTCCCTGGCCCCACGCAGCTCATCTGTCTTCCCTCCCCACTGTCTCTCTCTCAGACAAAGTAACAATAGAGTGTCTAGGTCATTTGAACAGGTCAACACAGGAAGCTGACTTCCCTGGTGTAGGCAGGTCGTTCATCAACACTGACTAAGACACACACACCACTAGATGAAACAACATCTAGGCTTCTCCTGACAGGCCACTTATGACATGGACTATCAAAATGACAACAAACTTTTATTGTTCTATATTCACCTTAAATTGTTTCAATTACAATTGAGTAATGTTTATTTAGATATCTGAGAATGTATTGTAGAAGTCTGATTGTGTCTAGGCCTAATCATCCAACATATATGTAACAAAACAATTGCAAGTACAAACCCATTATGATCAAAATATTCAATTCACTAATAATACTGACCATATTACTGCCCATTATAGGCTACAGCCAGTCTGCCATAAACACCAGTTGCTTTGTTGTTGAAACACGTGTTATGGTTCGTTCATACAAAACAAATACACACATCAAAAAATGGGACTCACCATGTTGCCTCACGTTAGAAGACCGCATCACCTTGGCGGACACTACCTGGCCTTGTGTGCCCCCGGTAAAGCCCACCAGCAGCGCGAGCAACAGCGCCAGTGCCACGCGCCCAGAGCTGTTCATTCTTTCCGTGGCGGTTGCACACTAAACTAAAATCCCAAGCGTGGAAGAACCACTTATAATTCTGAAAAGAGACCAATTAGCTACTTGTGTTCTCCCTGGAGACTCAAGTAAAAGTTTTCTTAAAACGTTCGTGCTGTTCACATCATTTCTCCCGAAATGGAGCGAACTGCCTGTCTCAAACTCACCATAAACCAGCTCCGCCGCTACAGAATGCTGAGCAGGTTCATATACTCATGTCCACAGACAAGTACGGGCGCCGATTTTTTTTTATCGCTTTACCGCGAGTTAATCCACACTGGTAATTCCATGAGAAATTATCCACTTTAGTTCAACTTCTCTGATATCAGAGCGAGCGCGACATGCTTTCCAACAATTTAACTTCAAGGCTGAGTGTGCGTGTCTCTCACTGTAGCGCTACACACGCACACGCGCGCTGGTGTGTGTGAAACTTCCATCGGTGAATTGATCAGAGAGGAGGATTCGGAACAAGGAAATAGACCAGAAGAAACATTTTAGCGGCGACAAGGAAACTTTAGAGGTAAAATCAGACACACGCTCACACAGAGTGAGAAGGGGCCAGGAAGGGATTTTTCATCGAGAAGGAAACTTGATTGGAGGCGAAATAAACTGGAGGAAAATAGTGTGGCAGTCACTGACGGCATTGGGCACTGACAATAATACACTATTTACTCGGGCGGGAATTTGTCCAGGGAATAACTCTGACATTAATTCACTTGTTGAATAGACCATATCTGACACTGTTCATCATTTCATAATTTCACTGAGCAAATGCAACCATATCTATAACAGTTGCAGGCTAATTTACAGTATTATTAATGTATAACATTTGTGCGCCATCCTACAATTGGCCCAGCTTCGTCCGAGTTTTTGCCTAGTTATATAAAAGTTTAAAAAAATAAAAAAAATAATTTCACTAATTTGGTTTATGTAGGTCTTGTATTCTGTTAATTTACATGTAATATCATGATGTTCGTAGCCCATTATTTTGCCAGGGATAGCCCATTCAAACTATTGAAGTTTATGCTAATATCTGCAGTCATTTCTGAATGTATTCATTATTATTCATTATTTTCTCATTTTCTAGATACTATAGAAGATGCTTTGTATTGTACCAAGACAGCAGCCACTCCCTCAAGGTCAGCAAAACAAGGGAGTTGATTGTTGACTTCAGAAAGCAGAGGAGTGAACATGCCGGGATCCACATTAATGAGACTGCAGTAGAGAGAATCAGCAGTTTTAACTTTGTTGGCGTCCACATCAAAGAGGACCAACAGCGTCTCTACTTCCTAAGGCAGTTGAAGAAATTCAGCATGCCACCCAGGTCCTCTCCAAATACTACCGCTGCACCATCGAGAGCGTCCTGACCGGTTGCATCACGGTCTGGTACGGGAATTGCTCTGTCCACGACCGCAAGGCCCTCCAGCGGGTGGTGAAAAGAGCCCAGTACGTCACTGGGACTGTGCTCCCACCAATCCAGGACAGCTACTCGAAACGGTGCATGATACAGGCCCGCAGCATCATCAAAGAGCCCACACACTCCAGCCATGAGCTGTTCACTCCTTTACCATCGGGCAGACGGTATGAGAGCATGGGGTCTGATACCAACAGGCTCAGAGACAGTTTCTATAGTATCTATAAGACATCAGACTGCTGAACACTTGAACAGGACTGACCACCTGGTCTGATTCTCCACACACACACACACACACACACACACACACACACACACACACACACACACACACACACACACACACATTCATGCTACACACACATCACAACTGCTGCTACCAGACTCTAATTATAATTGCTAAATACTGCACAATTTAAACACTTGCCCCACAATCCCCCTTCCCCTAAACACGTGTAAATAATGGACTATAAATTGTGCCTTCCTGTATTATACTGTACATTTGCAAAAAAAATGTATTCTATTCTAGTGAGCCATTTAGTGTGTGAGTGAATATGTACTCATGGGAGTGTATTATGTCTGTGTGTGTGAGTGAGTGACATATGTGGAGATACTACCAGTCACGTGGAGGTGAGATCTGAGGAGTGGTATTAACACTGATTAGTAACAGATACATTCATTTCACTTTTTCTCATAATTCTCTATGTAAAGTCTCCCAGACACTCACAGTTATCACAAGGAATTTACAGAAATAACTGGCATAGACTCAGATACCAGTTACTCTATGATGGAGAGATTCCTTTGGGACATTCTGGTTCTCTTGGAAAGACAGTCTGTATGATGTAAGAATATAACACTGATGGTTACTGTCACTCACCAACATTCTCATCCTGCCAGTCCACATCTCATAACTGAGTTACCTTCAACCACCTTGTCATCCTCCATAACCTCAACCTTTGACCTTAACCACAGATTCCCCCTCCCTTCCCCCTGCCCTACCTATCTAAGCCACCCCCTATGCCACTGTTATAAAGCCAGAGTTGTTGACTTGGACAGGATGTAGTTAATGTGTGACAGTCATTGACAGTGAGGTCTACACAGTTGATAATCAGGATTGCTGAGCACACAATCACAAGCCATTCTGTCTCCCTGGGAGACTAATTAATAGAGATACAATCAGTCTTTCTGCCTAGTTGTGTGTGTGAGAGAGATCATCACCGATCCTCAATAGAGGACATTTCATTGTAAACAAACATGAGATTTATCCCTCTAACACAGTGGTTCCCAAACTTTTTAAAGTCCCCCGTACCCCTTCAAACATTCAACCTCCAGCTGCGTACCCCCTCTAGCACCAGGGTCAGCGCACTCTCAAGTGTTGTTTTTGCCATCATTGTAAGCCTGCCACACACACTATATATTAAACATACAAATTAAATCAAATCAAATGTTATTTGTCACATACACATGGTTAGCAGATGTTAATGCGAGTGTAGCGAAATGCTTGTGCTTCTAGTTCCGACAATGCAGTAATAACCATCGAGTAATCTAACCTATCAATTCCACAACTACTACCTTATACACACAAGTGTAAAGGGATAAAGAATATGTACATAAAGATATATGAATGATGGTACAGAATGGCATAGGCAAGATGCAGTAGATGGTATCGACTACAGTATATACATATGAGATGAGTAATGTAGGGTATGTAAACATAAAAGTGGCATAGTTTAAAGTGGCTAGAGATACATGTATTACATAAAGATGGCAAGATGCAGTAGATGATATAGAGTACAGTATATACATATACATTATATTAAGTGGCATTGTTTAAAGTGGCTAGTGATACATTTTTGATCAATGTCCATAAATTTCCATTATTAAAGTGGGCTGGAGTTGAGTCAGTATGTTGGCAGCAGCCACTCAATGTTAGTGGTGGCTGTTTAACAGTCTGATGGCCTTGAGATAGAAGCTTTTTCAGTCTCTCGGTCCCTGCTTTGAAGCACCTGTACTGACCTCGCCTTCTGGATGATAGCGGGGTAAACAGGCAGTGGCTCGGGTGGTTGTTGTCCTTGATGATCTTTTTGGCCTTCCTGTGACATCGGTTGCTGTAGGTGTCCTGGAGGGCAGGTAGTTTGCCCCCAGTGATGCGTTGTGCAGACCTCACTACCCTCTGGAGAGCCTTACGGTTGTGGGCGGAGCAGTTGCCGTACCAGGCGGTGATACAGCCCGACAGGGTGCTCTCGATTGTGCATCTGTAGAAGGGTGTGAGTGCTTTTGGTGACACGCCGAATTTCTTCAGCCTCCTGAGGTTGAAGAGGCGCTGCTGCGCCTTCTTCACAACGCTGTCTGTGTGGGTGGACCAATTCAGTTTGTCCGTGATGTGTACGCCGAGGAACTTAAAACTTACTACCCTCTCCACTACTGTCCTGTCGATGTGGATAGGGGGGTGCTCCCTCTGCTGTTTCCTGAAGTCCACAATCATCTCCTTTGTTTTGTCGACGTTGAGGTTATTTTCCTGACACCACACTCCGAGGGCCCTCACCTCCTCCCTGTAGGCCGTCTCGTCGTTGTTGGTAATCAAGCCTACCACTGTAGTGTCGTCCGCAAACTTGATGATTGAGTTGGAGGCGTGCATGGCCACGCAGTCGTGGGTGAACAGGCAGTACAGGAGAGGGCTCAGAACACACCCTTGTGGGGCCTGAGCTGCAGTCGATGAACAGCATTCTCACATAGGTATTCCTCTTGTCCAGATGGGTTTGTGCAGTGTGGTTGTGATTGCGTCATCTGTGGACCTATTGGGGCAGTAAACAAATTGGAGTGGGTCTAGGGTGTCAGGTAGGGTAGAGGTGATATGGTCCTTGACTAGTCTCTCAAAGTACTTCAGGATGACGGAAGTGAGTGCTACGGGGCGGTAGTCGTTTAGCTCAGTTACCTTAGCTTTCTTGGGAACAGGAACAATGGTGGCCCCCTTGAAGCATGTGGGAACAGCAGACTGGGATAAGGATTGATTGAATATGTCTGTAAACACACCAGCCAGCTGGTCTGCGCATGCTCTGAGGACACGGCTGGCGATGCCGTCTGGGCCTGCAGCCTTGCGAGGGTTAACACGTTTAAATGTTTTACTCACGTCGGCTGCAGTGAAGGAGAGTCTGCAGGTTTTGGTAGTGGGTTGTGTCAGTGGCACTGTATTGTCCTCAAAGCGAGCAAAGAAGTTATTTAGTCTGTCTGGGAGCAAGACATCCTGGTCCGCGACGGGGCTGGTTTTCTTTTTGTAGTCCGTGATTGACTGTAGACCCTGCCACATACCTCTTGTGTCTGAGCCGTTGAATTGCAACTCTACTTTGTCTCTATACTGACGCTTAGCTTGTTTGATTGCCTTGCAGAGCTAATAGCTACACTGTTTGTATTCGGTCATGTTTCCGGTCAACTTGCCCAAGTTAAAAGCAGTGGTTCGCGCTTTCAGTTTCATTTCGAATGCTGCCATCAATCCACGGTTTCTGGTTTGGGAATGTTTTAATGGTTGCTGTGGGTACGGCATCGGCGATACACTTCCTAATTAACTCGCTCACCGAATCAGCGTATTCGTCAATGTTTTTGTTGGACGCAATGCGGAACATATCCCAATCCACGTGATCGAAGCAGTCTTGAAGCGTGGAATCAGATTGGTCGGACCAGCGTTGAACAGACCTGAGTCTCTGATGTCTCTCTGGAAGGCAACCCTTGCTCGGATTTTGTCAACCTTGTTGTCAAGAGACTGGACATTGGCGAGTAGTATGCTAGGGAGTGGTGCGCGATGTGTCACAACTCGGCTCGTGGGAAGTGACAAAGAGCTCTTATAGGACCAGCGCACAAATAATAATATAATAATAATCAATAATTTTGCTCTTTATTTAGCCATCTTACATATAAAACCTTATTTGTTTATCAAAAATTGTGAATAACTCCCCACAGGTTAACGAGAAGAGTGTGCTTGAAAGGACGCACATAACTCTGCAATGTTGGATTGTATTGGAGAGAGTGTCAGTCTTAAATCATTTCCCACACACAGTCTGTGCCTGTATTTAGTTTTCATGCTAGTGAGGGCCAAGAATCCACTCTCACATAAGTATGTGGTTGCAAAGGGCATCAGTGTCTTATTAACAGTGCGATTTGCCAAGGCAAGAAACTGAGCGCAACCCTATCCAGAAATCTGGCAGTGGCTTCTGATTAAATTACATTTTCACAGAACCGCTTGTTACAATTTCGATGAGGCTCTCTTGTTCAGATATCGGTAAGTGGACTGGAGGCAGGGCATGAAAGGGATAACGAATCCAGATGTTTGTGTCGTCCATTCTGGGAAAATACCTGCATAATTGCGCACATAGCTCACTCAGGTGCTTCGCTATATCACATTGAGTTCATTTGCACACAAAAAATCATGCATTGATGGAAAGACCTGTTTGTTGTCCTTATTAATGCAGAGAGAAAAGAGCTCCAACTTCTTAATCACAGCCTCAATTTTGTCCCACACACTGAATATACTTGTGGAGAGTCCCTGTAATCCTAGATTTAGATCATTCAGGTGAGAAAAAACATCACCCAGATAGGCCAGTTGTGTGAGAAACTCGTCATCATGCAAGTGGTCAGACAAGTGAAAATTATGGTCAGTAAAGAAAATTCAAGCTTGTCTCTCAAATCCAAAAAACGTGTCAATACTTTGCCCTTGATAACCAGCGCACTTCTGTATGTTGTAAAGCATTAAATGGTCGCTGCCCAAATCATAGCATAATGCAGAAAATACATGAGAGTTCAGGGTAAACAAAGTTAACCATTTTCGCCGTAGTGTCCAAAATGTCTTTCTGCAGCCTCTCGGTGGATGCTGCAGTGTACCCAAGTGGCGGGAGCAACTGCTTGCACGCGCGTTATCACTCAACTATTTCTCCCTGTCATGGCTTTTGCGCCATCAGTACAGATACCAACACGTCTTGACCACCAATGTCCATTTGATGTCACAAAGCTGTCCAGTACTTTAAAAATATCCTCTCATGTTGTCCTGGTTTCCAGTGGTTTGCAGAAGAGGATGTCTTCTTTAATTAAGGGTCTCTTCTCCTAGTTTAAAATGATAGACATTCAACACTGGTCATGCTGTCAACGAAGCAAAATTGTTTGCCACACTCAAAACAACTCAACTCGGAACTGCAAAATCAGACTTTAGTGAGTTTGGGAACTCGGGGAAAAACGAGCTACGACTGGGAAAATACATTTTGAACTTTCATCCAACTCGGAATTGTACATTCGGAACTTGGCCTCTTTCTAGATCTACAACCTGAAGATCACTGACGTCATCATGATTCAACCTTTTTTTTCAGAGTTCCCAGTTGTCTTGAAAGCACCATAAATCCAGAGAATGGCAGACTTTGATGACAAAGTTTGCTGATAAAATTTGCCCATGGAGAACCGCCGCACCACATGTCCAAGTGAGCACAGCACAACAAGGTGAGTCCAAATGTTATTTTACTGCTGCTTTTTAATTACTTGTTCCTTTTATTTCTTATTCTTATTCATATTTTTTAAACTGCATTGTTGGTTATGGATTTGTAAGTAAGCATTTCACTGTAAGGTCTACACTTGTTGTATTCGGCGCATGTGACTAATATAATTTGATTCGATTTTTTAATAGTTATATTGACTACGTCCATCCTAGCTTGTTCATTAATATCTTAATCGAAATTACTGATTGCCTCTTATCCGCTTGTCGTCCCCTTATGCTATATCTTGTACATCTCAATTGTCAGTAGAAACCACATTTGTTTAAGTAAGTCAGCCATGTCAGTTTATTTTTTATTAAGGCAGTAAATGAAGCTGAATGAACTGTTTCGCTGCCAGACAAGGCTCCGCTGATAGCCAGGTGTAGCAGTGGTATGGTGTTGGGACTGCTGTTGGGACTCTGCTGTTGGGACTCTGCTGTTGGGACTCTGCTGTTGGGATAGCTTTATGTAGGCCCTAACAGTTTGTGTCACCGTTATAGTGCAATTCATGGATTGTTTCTTATTGTGTTGTGTAGTGGCTTTGCTGGCATGCCTCCCACTTGTTTGTTTTTTTCCACCACCAAGATATACATGCTAAAATCCCCACTGGGGAGGAGATGGGAGAAGAAGAGGGATCATTAAAGAGGTAACATGTCTCACGATCTTAAAGGAGTCATCCGCTCAAAAACTATATTTTGGTATATTCTTCATTAGTCCACTGTTGATACAGTCCTGAAACGTATTGCATGTCAGCAAGCAAGTTTTCAAGATAAAGAATTTTCAAGAAGCAATGTGTGGCATGCCGTCATCATCATGATGATGCTAAATGCTTTTGACTGACTTGATACAGTGGGGAGAACAAGTATTTGATACACTGCCGATTTTGCAGGTTTTCCTACTTACAGAGCATGTAGAGGTCTGTCATTTTTCTAAAACAAAAATCCAGAAAATCACATTGTATGATTTTTAAGTAATTAATTTGCATTTTATTGCATGACATAAGTATTTGATCACCTACCAACCAGTAATAATTCCATCTCTCACAGACCTGTTAGTTTTTCTTTAAGAAGCCCTCCTGTTCTCTACTCATGTATTAACTGCACCTGTTTGAACTCGTTACCTGTATAAAAGACACCTGTCCACACACTCAATCAAACAGACTCCAACCTCTCCACAATGGCCAAGACCATAGAGCTGTGTAAGGTCATCAGGGATAAAATTGTAGACCTGCACAAGGCTGGGATGGGCTACAGGACAATAAGCAAGCACCTTGGTGAGAAGGCAACAACTACAGGAAAAAGAGGACCGAGCACTCCCCCATTCTCATTGACAGGGCTGCAGTTTTTAACTGTCCCTGACAAGTTTTTGAGATCGGAGACAAAATGCTCATGTTGTTGCCTACTCGTGGCACCAGGTGTCACCAACGCTCGTTTACTGTGAGCGGGTCAGAGACGGAATCTGAGGGCTATCGATTCTGTCTTTCAGCAATCTCAGATGTCCTGATATTTTCTTTTATTCTCACAAACACTGCAATGATTTTGTAGTGTGAGATATGCAACGACAACTTTTGAGAACGGTGATCATCAATAGCCAGTGAGAGCTCGCCAGAGAAGGAGAGAGTCAGATGACGTTATCGCACATAGAAATCCTATTCAATTACTAGTATTCCTTGTTCTATGGTATTGCATCACCCAGAATGTGTAGACGCTCAAGCCTGAGGGAAGACTACTACTTGTATGCTTTTCTCCTTGTTTTTTTAGACAAAACTAACGCAAAAGTGAAATCACAGGCAATGTTATTCTATTAAAAATGTGGGCTGTTGTTGGCTAGATATTTCAACTCTGTTTGGCAAGTGTGAATGCCTGAGTGAACATTTTTTTTATGCTGCTGTCAGACACAGTTCATTGTAGCTAATCTAATTACATCATCACTGTATCACCACATTGTTTTTGCGAGACAACGTAGTATGGAGATGCCTCACAATCAAGTAAAGAATGTTCTAGTGTGTGACCTTCCGTCTGTGCCACATCATTTAGTGTGCGCACCACTACGTTGGCAGGGAAAAAAACGACAAGAAAAACAGTCATTTAATGTGATAGGCTCAGCGCTGTTAGGATTTTTAAAGTTGTGTAGTGTACGCATGGCATTAAGTCAAATCAAATCAAACGTTATTAGTCACATGCACCGAATACAACAGGTGTGAAATGCTTACTTACGAGCCCCTAACCAACAATGCAGTTTTAAAAAATACGGAAAATAAAATAAATAACAGGAACAAGTAATTAAAGAGCAGCAGTAAAATAACAATAGCGAGACTACTGTATTTACAGGGGGTACCGGTACAGAGTTAATGTGCGGGGGCACTGGTTAGTTGAGGTAATATGTATATGAAGATAGAGTTATTAAAGTGACTATGCATAGATGATGACAACAGAGAATGGCAGCAGCATAAAAGAGGGGGAAGGGGGGATGCAAATAATCTGGGTAGCCATTTGATTAGATGTTCAGGAGTCTTATGGCTTGGGGGTAGAAGCTGTTTAGAAGCCTATTGGACCTAGACTTGGCGTTCCGGTAGCGCTTGCCGTGCGGTAGCACAGAGAACAGTCTATGACTAGGGTGGCTGGAGTCTTTGACAATATTTAGGGACTTCCTCTGACACTGCCTGGTATAGAGGTCCTGGATGGCAGGAAGCTTGGCCCCAGTCATGTACTGGGCCGTACGCACTACCCTCGGTAGTGCCTTGCGGTCAGAGGCCGAGCAGTTGCCATACAAGGCAGTGATGCAACCAGTCAGGATGCTCTTGATGTTGCAGCTGTAGAATGTTTTGAGGATCTGAGGATCCATGCCAAATCTTTTCATTCTCCTAAGTGGGAATAGATTTTGTCATGCCCTCTTCACGACTGTCTTGGTGTGCTTGGACCATGTTAGTTTGTTGGTGATGTGGACACCAAGGAACTTGAAGCTCTCAACTTGCTCCACTGCAGCCCTGTCGATGAGAATGGGGGAGTGCTCGGTCCTCTTTTTCCTGTAGTCCACAATCATCTCCGTTGTCTTGATCACGTTGAGGGAGAGGTTTGGTCCTGCCACCACCCGGCCAGGTCTCTGACCTCCATCCTATAGGCTGTCTCGTCGTTGTTGGTGATCATCGGTTGTATCATCGGTAAACTTAATAATGGTGTTGGAGTTGTGCCTGGCTGTACATTAATGAGTGAACAGGGAGTACAGGAGGGGACTGAGCACGCACCCCTGAGGGGCTCCTGTGTTGAGGATCAGTGTGGCGGATGTGTTGTTACCTATGCAAATTGGAGTGGGTCTATGGTTTCTGGGATAACGGTGTTGATGTGAGCCATGACCAGCCTTTCAAAACATTTCATGGTTACAGATGTGAGTGCTACGGGTCGATAGTCATTTAGGCAGGTTACCTTAGTGTTCTTGGGCACAGGCACTATGGTGATCTGCTTAAAACATGTTGGTATTACTGACTTAGACAAAGAGAGCTTAAAAATATCAGTGAAGACACTTGCTAGTTGGTCAGTGCATGCTCGCAGTACACATCCTGGTAATCCGTCTGGCCCTGCGGCCTTGTGAATATTGACCTGTTTTAAAGGTCTCACTCACATCGGCTGTGGAGAGCATGATCAAACAGTCTTCCGGAACAGCTGGTGCTCTCATGCATGTTTCAGTGTTATTTGGCTCGAAGCGAGCATAGAAGTAGTTTAACTCGTCTGGTAGGCTCATGTCACTGGGCAGCTCTTGGCTGTGCTTCCCTTTGGAGTCTGTAATGGTTTGCAAGCCCTGTAATCCATGGCTTCTGGTTGAGGTATGTACGCACGTACGGTCACTGTGGGGATGACGTCATCGATGCACTTATTGATGAAGCCAGTGACTGATGTGGTGTACTCAATGCCATCGGAGGAATCCCGGAACATATTCCAGTCTGTGCTAGCAAAACAGTCCTGTAGCTTAGCATCTGCTTCATCTGATATTTTTTTTATTGATCTTGTCACTGGTGCTTCCAGCTTTCATTTTTGCTCAGACACGGAGAGGGGATTTAGGGGGTCTCACATCACTCATAGAGCTCTGAGTATAGCTGAGTAAGGAAGTGTGTGTTTGTGTGTGCGCATATGCGCGTGTGTGTCTGTGTACATGCGCGGGTGTCTAGCCTTTGTGGATTGTCTAGCAACACAGAGGGGCATTGTGGCTTTCAGGCACTCCATCCAGAGCTGTGAGACCATGGGTCAGAGGTCAAAGAGCACAGATGCTTTCTGTCTCTCCTCTCCCCTCATCCCATCATTCCCTCATCCCTGGGCTTACTGTCACATGACAGAAGATTAGTTGTGGTGGTAGGGAACCTGACTGGACTTTGCATGATTGCTAGTGTGGATGTGAGAGTGGTTTTTGTGTGTGAGATGGGTAACACTTTATCTGGATTGTCCTTCCGTAGATGCTCTACAGTCTATCTACTAACCCTAGCTCTAACCTTAAGCTTAACTCTTACCCGAGCCCAAACATTAACCCTTACTCTAACCTTTATCCTAACCCTAAACTGAATCCTTATCCTAGCCCTAACTTTAACCCTTACCCTAACCCTTTTCCAAACCCTAAACTTAACCCTTACCCCTACCCTAGCCCTAACTTTAACCCTTACCCTAACCCTAACTTTAACCTTTACCCTAACCCTTATTCTAAACCTAGCCCTAACCGTACCGTTAGCAAGCAGTTGCTTATAAACAGATAGTTTGGTGATAGTATGACCATCTGTAGAGCATCTGCAAATGAAAAATCCAGACTATCCAAATAAAGTGTGAGCACATTCAGTCCCGGGCCAGTTCAGGTGAGTTACTCCTCTGAAGGTCAATGATTTAATGGAGTCAGTGGAGCCAGGCCAGCAGGAGAGCCACACTAAGTGTTTATGTAATGTTACTCTCCGTTTAAAAGATTCCACTACCGCTATGCAGAGAGAGAGAGGGAGAGAGAGGGAGAGAGAGAGAGAGAGAGGAAGGGGGACAGAGAGGAAGGGGGACAGAGAGAGGGATAACCAGATAGAGAGAGAGATAACCAGATAGAGAGAGAGAGATAAAGAAAGAGAGGGATAGTGGGGGAAAGAGGCAGGAGACCGAGAGAGATAGAGAAACTTGGAGAGAAAAGGGGAGACAGAGAGAGAGGGAAAGAGATGGGTGAGGGATAGAGAGAGAGAATAAGTATTATTAAGATAGGTGTTAATGGTAGGTTTGGACAGCACATGAGTATTTGATAAATCTATCCCTTAAGCAGAAGTTAGAGACCCTGAAAGTAAACAAAAGAGAGTGTTCACAGTGTATCACCACCTTGAATGCTGAAACAGTACAAGGATGTGTATTCTCTCTCAGATGTGTCTTACTGGTCTTTATTCTTCTCTCACCTACCTTTCCTTATCTATCTCCCTTTTATTAGCTGTCATGATCGTACTATGTGCTCTCCCTCCCCACCTCCATCCTCTCTCTCCCGTTCCCTCCACCATGGGAATCTATGGAGAAGGTTGTTATTCTAAGGACTCCATTGCATAGCTTGTTCATCATTATCTGCTTGAAGCAAGGATATTATTCTCTCAATGTTGATCTGTCTGCCTCTTTGTCTCCTCCCTATCCTCTGCACATACTCCCTCTTTCACTCCATAATCATCTAGCCTCTGCTCTCATTTTCCCTCTCCTCCCATCCCCTCCTCTCTTCTCCTCTCCCCCCTCTCCTCTCCTCTCCTCTCCTCTCCCCTCCTCTCCTCTCCTCTCCTCTCCTCTCCTCTCCTCTCCTCTCCTCTCCTCTCCCTCCCCCCCTCTCCTCTCCTCTCCTCTCCCTCCCTCCCCCCCTCTCCTCTCCTCTCCTCTCCCATCCCCTCCTCTCCTCTCCTCTCCTCTCCTCTCTTCTCTTCTCCTCTCCTTTCTTCTCCTCTCTTCTCTTCTCCTCTCCTTTCTTCACATCCTCTATCTGTGTTGCGGTGTATGATTCCGTAGTGTTCCCACGGTACTTTTCTCCTCGATGTATGATTCCGTAGTGTTCCCACGGTACTTTTCTCCTCGATGTATGATTCCGTAGTGTTCCCACGGTACTGTTCTTCTCGGTGTATGATTCCGTAGTGTTCCCACGGTACTTTTCTCCTCGATGTATGATTCCGTAGTGTTCCCACGGTACTTTTCTCCTCGATGTATGATTCCGTAGTGTTCCCACGGTACTGTTCTTCTCGGTGTATGATTCCGTAGTGTTCCCACTGTAGTGTTCTTCTCTCTGATATACTCTGGGAATGTGGGAATCTCTTACTGAGCCTCTCCCTCTCCGACACGCTCTGCTCAACCAGGAGCCTCTCACGGTTTTCCTTATTAAGGGAAGGACATCAGAATGTGGAAAAGAGAGAAGGCAACGGGCTGGAACAGGAACAGAGATGGGATCCCGCGTAGCTCAGTAGGTAGAACATGGCGCTTACAACGCCAGGGTTGTGTGTCGATTCACTACTGTAAGTATCTCTGGATAAGAGCGTTTGCTAAAATGTCAAAGTGACCCTCAGATACATGTGTGATCAAACCTGTTGTCCAATCAGACAGGGTTTTATTGTAACAGGCTTCTACTGTAGAACTTCTGTCCTAGAGAGATTCTGTGGTTGAAATAGATGCACTGGATGTTGCACCTGATGTTAAGGGAAAGTGTCAGAGTTCACGGGCTCAGTTTTAGTATGTGTTTGATCAGTTTATATGAGAGTCATTGAGAACGTTCTCTGTGTGTGTGTGTGTGTGTGTGTGTGTGTGTGTGTGTGTGTGTGTGTGTGTGTGTGTGTGTGTGTGTGTGTGTGTGTGTGTGTGTGTGTGTGTGTGTGTGTGTGTGTGTGTGTGTGTGTGTGTGTGTGTGTGTGTGTGTTAGTCTGACAGAGATTATCAGCAGGTAGCTGTATTAGACAGGTTGGCAGAGCAGGCGTAAAGGATTATTAAGACTGACTTATCTTCTGTTACACACACACACACACACACACACACACACACACACACACACACACACACACACACACACACACACACACACACACACACACACATATACACACACACACACACACACACACACGTACGCACACGCAGACATTCAAACACACAAGCTCACGTGCATTTGCGTACATACACACACTGACAGCTTCCCCTGACAGAACAGATAACAGTTAATCGTCTTAACTCTTCATTATCAAACCAAGAGCACGGTCATAAAATGTGAAATGAAATCCTTTACGCTCATTACGTAAATATAAACACTTCTCCTATCATAAAGCACATCCAGCGCACTAAACAACCACGCTATGCATTCAATATTATTACATATCACCAGAAAGTCTAATCCGACCTGTGTGTTTGTCTTTATCTTCCTATAGCGTGTCTTAGATTGTTTACATTCCTGAGTGTTTGTGTGTGTTTGTCTTTATCTTCCTATAGCGTGTCTTAGATTGTTTACATTCCTGAGTGTGTGTGTGTGTGTGTGTGTGTCTTTATCTTCCTATAGCGTGTCTTAGATTGTTTACATTCCTGAGTGTGTGTGTGTGTTTGTCTTTATCTTCCTATAGCGTGTCTTAGATTGTTTACATTCCTGAGTGTGTGTGTGTGTGTTTGTCTTTATCTTCCTATAGCGTGTCTTAGATAGTTTACATTTCTGAGTGTGTGTGTGTGTTTGTCTTTATCTTCCTATAGCGTGTCTTAGATTGTTTACATTCCTGAGTGTGTGTGTGTGTGTGTTTGTCTTTATATTCCTATAGCGTGTCTTAGATTGTTTACATTCCTGAGTGTGTGTGTGTGTGTGTGTGTTTGTCTTTATCTTCCTATAGCGTGTCTTAGATTGTTTACATTCCTGAGTGTGTGTGTGTGTGTTTGTGTGTATTTGGGCACATCGAGCCATGTTTCCATTCCTTGCAACTGGAGTAGCCTCCAAAATATCAAGTAGCCCTATTAATCCAACTGCACACACACCATTAACCCAACCCTTCTGAATCAGAGAGGTGCGGGAGGCTGCCTTAATCTACATATGGGACTGTGTGTCGGTCTGCCTTAATCAACGCCCCCCCCACACACACACACACACTCACACACACACAGTACACTGAGAGCTAGTGGGCTGCTTTTGTTGCCTTCCAGGAGAGACATAGGCTCTGACTCCAGAGCCCTTTAGTGGGGTGCTTGGTGTGAAGAGCTGTGAACAGCACCAAAGGCTTATGGTAGTTGTAGTGCTGTCTGTGTGAATGGGGACTGTGTGGAGGTCTATGCATGCATTTACGGCTAAATTAGGCACATGTAATGATTCATCCATGTGACGACGTTGTTCCAATGAGAGAAAGCATCTGCATTGCAGCTGTATTGACATGGCTGTGTTCCTCTCCCGGCCCCATTAACTCAGGCTAAAGAATACCAACACGCTTCATCAAGTCTGAACACATTTAATCTCTGCTCTCTTTGACTTCATTATATTACTACGATGTCCCTGCTGTACAGACACACACATTATGTTATGGTACACACAAACAGTCTTGCATGCACTGATTGTGTTGATCATATTACTGTAATGTGTTTTCAGGGAAATCAACAGAGCTCAGATAAGGATTCATAAGTCTATCAAACAGATAGTTGTGATAATGGCTAACATGCCACATCAGGGTAGCGAGTGAAGAATGCCCTCTCTCTCTCCCTCTCTCTCTCTCTCTCTCTCTCTCTCTCTCTCTCTCTCTCTCTCTCTCTCTCTCTCTCTCTCTCACTGTCTCTCTGTTTCCTGCCCCTCGAGACCCTGTCACAGTCCCATATTGGCAGTAGAGATGCGCTGATGGGCATTCATCATGACATAAACATGCTGAGGAAGGTTGAAGTTGTCTATAGTGGTCTATAGTGGTCTGTAGTGGTATATAGTGGTCTATAGTGGTCTATAGTGGTATGTAGTGGGCTGAACTGACCTGAAGAGACAGGTGACTCAAACTGAGCTGGCCTGAAGAAGCAGGTGACTCAAACTGAGCTGGCCTGAAGAAGCAGGTGACTCAAAATAAGCTGGCCTGAAGAAGCAGGTGACTCAAAATAAGCTGGCCTGAAGAAGCAGGTGACTCAAAATAAGCTGGCCTGAAGAAGCAGGTGACTCAAACTGAGCTGGCCTGAAGAAGCAGGTGACTCAAACTCTTTCCCTCATATCTCTACTCATTGACATTTAACCTATTGGCTTTAACGGTTAAGGGTGCCAGAGAGACACTTCACATCAGCTGATTGGGGTTGTTGGAACCTCCCATATTGACCTATTTACTGTTAATTCAGAAAGGGGATGCAGAGAAATTACTCCAGAGACAGACCAGAGGAATCTTAGAATGAGTGAATATCTCTAGTAGTTTCAGTGTATTCTCAAGGCAGCCACATAGCCTGCTGATTCCACAGAAATGATCAAACGTACCATACCCCCCCTCCCCCGTGCCTGAAAGCTCCTCACAGCAAAGCCTTCTGGTAGCTGAGAGAATCCCCCAGAATTCCCTGTCTATATTTATCCCAGGTGGTAAATTCTCTGTCGGTTGGGATCTCCATAGCACGGTAGCAAGGATCTGAATATTAAACCAAGATCACGAGATGTTTCAGAAAAGGTCTCCCCTCTCAGTTCCTCCTCTCCTCTCCCCCTCTCTTTCCATTCCCTCCTCTTCCCCACGTAATCATCCTTCCTTTTTAATATATCCAGCAGACAGCTCCAGTGCTGGCCTCTTTAGTCACACTCTTTTAATTAAGAGGATGCAGATTAGAGGAGACCAGTTTCAGCCACTATCTAACGACACACACACACACACACACACACACACACACACACACACACACACACACACACACACACACACACACACACACACACACACACACACACACACACACACACACACACACACACACACACGTAATCCACATTAGAATTTTGTGCAAATTATCAAAGTGTGTGTTCGCATCAGTGCACCTGCTGTTACCTACATTCTGAATATGTACTACTCCCCACCACATAAATAAATAAGAAACACAGAAACAGAAGAAACAGAAGACGTCACAGCAACCCATTACCAGCATGTATCTGTTTCCTCAAACATGCTTGTAAACATGCAAACTCGAGTCACGACGGGTGTTTGTGTGTTTCTGTGTATGTGTGTGTGTGTGTGTGTGTCTTTTACATCAGTGCTTCTACATGGCTGGTTGTTTTCTCCAGAGAGCCCCTAACAGGTGTGTGTGAACCCCAGGAGAGACAGCTCCAGCCTGGGTACAGAAGCCTGTCCTCGGGGGCTCCAACCAGCACTTGAGGAACACACACACTGACCAGCTCCCTGTGGATCATTAACCGTTCTTGATCCACCAGTTTAGTTTAGTTCAGTTTAGCTCATTATTAGATTTAGAAGGTATGAAAACATAGAAAGGATATTAGAATAGTGTGCTCATTTGTATTAAATACATGATACACGTCACAGGAGGTTGGTGGCACCTTAATTGGGGAGGACGGGCTTGTTGTAATAGCTGGAACGGTATCAAATAAATCAAACACATGTTTTCCAGATGTTTGATCAAATTCCATTGGTTCCGTTCCAGTCATTTTTATGATCCATCCTCCCTTCACTACCCTCCACTGATACACATATACTGCATTATATGCATTATATTATATTACTGTGTGTGAGTCTATTAGTGTGTGTGAGTCTATTACTGTGTGTGAGTGTATTACTGTGTGTGAGTCTATTAGTGTGTGTAAGTGTGTTACTGTGTGTGAGTCTATTACTGTGTGTGAGTCTATTACTGTGTGTGAGTCTATTACTGTGTGTAAGTCTATTACTGTGTGTGAGTCTATTACTGTGTGTGAGTGTATTACTGTGTGTGAGTCTATTACTGTGTGTGAGTGTATTACTGTGTGTGAGTGTATTACTGTGTGTGAGTGTATTACTGTGTGTGAGTCTATTACTGTGTGTGAGTCTATTACTGTGTGTGAGTCTATTACTGTGTGTGAGTCTATTACTGTGTGTGAGTCTATTACTGTGTGTGAGTCTATTACTGTGTGTGAGTCTATTACTGTGTGTGAGTGTATTACTGTGTGTGAGTCTATTACGTGTGTGAGTCTATTACTGTGTGTGAGTCTATTACTGTGTGTGAGTCTATTACTGTGTGTGAGTGTATTACTGTGTGTGAGTCTATTACTGTGTGTGAGTGTATTACTGTGTGTGAGTCTATTACTGTGTGTGGGTGTATTACTGTGTGTGAGTCTATTAGTGTGTGTGAGTCTATTACTGTGTGTGAGTGTATTACTGTGTGTGAGTGTATTACTGTGTGTGAGTGTATTACTGTGTGTGAGTCTATTACTGTGTGTGAGTGTATTACTGTGTGTGAGTCTATTACTGTGTGTGAGTGTATTACTGTGTGTGAGTCTATTACTGTGTGTGAGTCTATTACTGTGTGTGAGTCTATTACTGTGTGTGAGTGTATTACTGTGTGTGAGTCTATTACTGTGTGTGAGTCTATTACTGTGTGTGAGTCTATTACTGTGTGTGAGTGTATTACTGTGTGTGAGTCTATTACTGTGTGTGAGTGTATTACTGTGTGTGAGTCTATTACTGTGTGTGAGTCTATTACTGTGTGTGAGTCTATTACTGTGTGTGAGTCAATTACTGTGTGTGAGTCTATTACTGTGTGTGAGTCTATTACTGTGTGTGAGTGTATTACTGTGTGTGAGTCTATTAGTGTGTGTGAGTCTATTACTGTGTGTGAGTCTATTACTGTGTGTGAGTGTATTACTGTGTGTGAGTCTATTACTGTGTGTGAGTCTATTACTGTGTGTGAGTATATTACTGTGTGTGAGTCTATTACTGTGTGTGAGTCTATTACTGTGTGTGAGTCTATTACTGTGTGTGAGTCTATTACTGTGTGTGAGTCTATTACTGTGTGTGAGTCTATTACTGTGTGTGAGTCTATTACTGTGTGTGAGTCTATTACTGTGTGTGAGTCTATTACTGTGTGTGAGTGTATTACTGTGTGTGAGTCTATTACGTGTGTGAGTCTATTATTGTGTGTGAGTCTATTACTGTGTGTGAGTGTATTACTGTGTGTGAGTCTATTACTGTGTGTGAGTGTATTACTGTGTGTGAGTGTATTACTGTGTGTGAGTGTATTACTGTGTGTGAGTCTATTACTGTGTGTGAGTGTATTACTGTGTGTGAGTCTATTACTGTGTGTGAGTCTATTACTGTGTGTGAGTCTATTACTGTGTGTGAGTCTATTAGTGTGTGTGAGTCTATTACTGTGTGTGAGTCTATTACTGTGTGTGAGTGTATCACTGTGTGTGAGTCTATTACTGTGTGTGAGTGTATTACTGTGTGTGAGTCTATTAGTGTGTGTAAGTGTATTACTGTGTGTGAGTCTATTACTGTGTGTGAGTCTATTAGTGTGTGTGAGTCTATTACTGTGTGTGAGTGTATTACTGTGTGTGAGTCTATTAGTGTGTGTAAGTGTATTACTGTGTGTGAGTCTATTACTGTGTGTGAGTGTATTACTGTGTGTGAGTGTATCACTGTGTGTGAGTCTATTACTGTGTGTGAGTGTATTACTGTGTGTGAGTGTATTACTGTGTGTGAGTGTATTAAATTGTGTGAGTGTATTACTGTGTGTGAGTGTATCACTGTGTGTGAGTCTATTACTGTGTGTGAGTGTATTACTGTGTGTGAGTGTATCACTGTGTGTGAGTGTATTACTGTGTGTGAGTCTATTACTGTGTGTGAGTGTATTACTGTGTGTGAGTCTATTACTGTGTGTGAGTGTATTACTGTGTGTGAGTCTATTAGTGTGTGTAAGTGTATTACTGTGTGTGAGTCTATTAGTGTGTGTGAGTCTATTAGTGTGTGTAAGTGTATTACTGTGTGTGAGTCTATTACTGTGTGTGAATGTATTACTGTGTGTGAGTCTATTAAAGTGTGTGAGTGTATTACTGTGTGTGAGTGTATCACTGTGTGTGAGTCTATTACTGTGTGTGAGTCTATTACTGTGTGTGAGTGTATTACTGTGTGTGAGTGTATTACTGTGTGTGAGTGTATTACTGTGTGTGAGTCTATTACTGTGTGTGAGTCTATTACTGTGTGTGAGTCTATTACTGTGTGTGAGTGTATTACTGTGTGTGAGTCTATTACTGTGTGTGAGTGTATTACTGTGTGTGAGTCTATTACTGTGTGCGAGTCTATTACTGTGTGTAAGTGTATTACTGTGTGTAAGTGTATTACTGTGTGTGAGTCTATTAGTGTGTGTGAGTCTATTACTGTGTGTGAGTGTATTAAAGTGTGTGAGTGTATTACTGTGTGTGAGTCTATTACTGTGTGTGAGTGTATTACTGTGTGTGAGTCTATTACTGTGTGTGAGTCTATTACTGTGTGTGAGTCTATTACTGTGTGTGAGTCTATTAGTGTGTGTGAGTCTATTACTGTGTGTGAGTCTATTACTGTGTGTGAGTGTATCACTGTTTGTGAGTCTATTACTGTGTGTGAGTGTATTACTGTGTGTGAGTCTATTAGTGTGTGTAAGTGTATTACTGTGTGTGAGTCTATTACTGTGTGTGAGTCTATTAGTGTGTGTGAGTCTATTACTGTGTGTGAGTGTATTACTGTGTGTGAGTCTATTAGTGTGTGTAAGTGTATTACTGTGTGTGAGTCTATTACTGTGTGTGAGTGTATTACTGTGTGTGAGTGTATCACTGTGTGTGAGTCTATTACTGTGTGTGAGTGTATTACTGTGTGTGAGTGTATTACTGTGTGTGAGTGTATTAAATTGTGTGAGTGTATTACTGTGTGTGAGTGTATCACTGTGTGTGAGTCTATTACTGTGTGTGAGTGTATTACTGTGTGTGAGTGTATCACTGTGTGTGAGTGTATTACTGTGTGTGAGTCTATTACTGTGTGTGAGTGTATTACTGTGTGTGAGTCTATTACTGTGTGTGAGTGTATTACTGTGTGTGAGTCTATTAGTGTGTGTAAGTGTATTACTGTGTGTGAGTCTATTAGTGTGTGTGAGTCTATTAGTGTGTGTAAGTGTATTACTGTGTGTGAGTCTATTACTGTGTGTGAATGTATTACTGTGTGTGAGTCTATTAAAGTGTGTGAGTGTATTACTGTGTGTGAGTGTATCACTGTGTGTGAGTCTATTACTGTGTGTGAGTCTATTACTGTGTGTGAGTGTATTACTGTGTGTGAGTGTATTACTGTGTGTGAGTGTATTACTGTGTGTGAGTCTATTACTGTGTGTGAGTCTATTACTGTGTGTGAGTCTATTACTGTGTGTGAGTGTATTACTGTGTGTGAGTCTATTACTGTGTGTGAGTCTATTACTGTGTGTGAGTCTATTACTGTGTGTGAGTGTATTACTGTGTGTGAGTCTATTACTGTGTGTGAGTCTATTACTGTGTGTGAGTGTATTACTGTGTGTGAGTCTATTACTGTGTGTGAGTCTATTACTGTGTGTGAGTGTATTACTGTGTGTGAGTCTATTATTGTGTGTGAGTCTATTACTGTGTGTGAGTGTATTACTGTGTGTGAGTGTATTACTGTGTGTGAGTCTATTACTGTGTGTGAGTCTATTACTGTGTGTGAGTGTATCACTGTGTGTGAGTCTATTACTGTGTGTGAGTGTATTACTGTGTGTGAGTCTATTACTGTGTGCGAGTCTATTACTGTGTGTAAGTGTATTACTGTGTGTAAGTGTATTACTGTGTGTGAGTCTATTAGTGTGTGTGAGTCTATTACTGTGTGTGAGTGTATTAAAGTGTGTGAGTGTATTACTGTGTGTGAGTGTATCACTGTGTGTGAGTGTATTACTGTGTGTGAGTGTATCACTGTGTGTGAGTCTATTACTGTGTGTGAGTGTATTACTGTGTGTGAGTGTATTAAAGTGTGTGAGTGTATTACTGTGTGTGAGTCTATTACTGTGTGTGAGTCTATTACTGTGTGTGAGTGTATTACTGTGTGTGAGTGTATTACTGTGTGTGAGTGTATTACTGTGTGTGAGTCTATTACTGTGTGTGAGTCTATTACTGTGTGTGAGTGTATTACTGTGTGTGAGTCTATTACTGTGTGTGAGTCTATTACTGTGTGTGAGTCTATTACTGTGTGTGAGTGTATTACTGTGTGTGAGTCTATTACTGTGTGTGAGTCTATTACTGTGTGTGAGTGTATTACTGTGTGTGAGTCTATTACTGTGTGTGAGTCTATTACTGTGTGTGAGTGTATTATTGTGTGTGAGTCTATTACTGTGTGTGAGTGTATTACTGTGTGTGAGTGTATCACTGTGTGTGAGTCTATTACTGTGTGTGAGTCTATTACTGTGTGTGAGTCTATTACTGTGTGTGAGTGTATCACTGTGTGTGAGTCTATTACTGTGTGTGAGTGTATTACTGTGTGTGAGTCTATTACTGTGTGCGAGTCTATTACTGTGTGTGAGTCTATTAGTGTGTGTGAGTCTATTAGTGTGTGTGAGTCTATTACTGTGTGTGAGTGTATTAAAGTGTGTGAGTGTATTAAAGTGTGTGAGTGTATTACTGTGTGTGAGTGTATCACTGTGTGTGAGTGTATTACTGTGTGTGAGTGTATCACTGTGTGTGAGTCTATTACTGTGTGTGAGTGTATTACTGTGTGTGAGTGTATTAAAGTGTGTGAGTGTATTACTGTGTGTGAGTCTATTACTGTGTGTGAGTCTATTACTGTGTGTGAGTGTATTACTGTGTGTGAGTGTATTACTGTGTGTGAGTGTATTACTGTGTGTGAGTCTATTACTGTGTGTGAGTCTATTACTGTGTGTGAGTGTATTACTGTGTGTGAGTCTATTACTGTGTGTGAGTCTATTACTGTGTGTGAGTGTTTTCCTATGTGTGAGTGTGAGTGTATTACTGTGTGTGAGTGAGGTTACTGTGTGTGAGTGTGAGTGTATTACTCTGTGTGTGAGTGTATTACTGTGTGTGAGTGTATTACTATGTGTGAGTGTATTACTGTGTGTGAGTCTATTACTGTGTGTGAGTGTATTACTATGTGTGAGTGTGAGCGTATTACTATGTGTGAGTGTATTACTGTGTGTGAGTGAGGTTACTGTGTGTGAGTGTGAGTGTATTACTGTGTGTAAATGTATTACTATGTGTGAGTGTATTACTGTGTGTGAGTGTATTACTCTGTGTGTGAGTCTATTACTGTGTGTGAGTGTATTACTGTGTGTGAGTGTATTACTGTGTGTGAGTGTATTACTGTGTGTGAGTGTGAGTGTGAGTCTATTACTGTGTGTGAGTCTATTACTGTGTGTGAGTGTATTACTGTGGGTGAGTGTATTACTGTGTGTGAGTGTATTACTGTGTGTGAGTGTATTACTGTGTGTGAGTGTGAGTGTGAGTCTATTACTGTGTGTGAGTGTATTACTCTGTGTGAGTGTATTACTGTGTGTGAGTGTGAGTGTAGTACTGTTTGTGAGTGTGTTACTGTGTGTGAGTGTATTACTGTGTGTGAGTGTATTACTGTGTGTGAGTGTATTACTGTGTGTGAGTCTATTGCTTTGTGTGAGTGTATTACTGTGTTTGAGTGTATTACTGTGTTAACTCACAAGATGTTAACCTTACTCGTTGGTGCCACCATGCATCGTTACATCATCCTTGTGGCAGTGTGTGTGTCCATGTGTGTCCGTGTGTGTCCGTGTGCGTCCGTGTGTGTCAGTGTGTGTTAGTGTGAGTAATGACGGTCAGGGTGAGGGGGCTGAGGGAGAGGGTAGGTCAGGGTGAGGGGGAGGAGGGGGAGGGGAAGTAAGGGTGAGGGGGCTGAGGGAGAGGGAGAGGTGAGGGGGCTGAGGGAGAGGGTAGGTCAGGGTGAGGGGGCTGAGGGAGAGGGTAGGTCAGGGTGAGGGGGCTTAGGGAGAGGGTAGTTATTGTAAGGGTGATGGGACTGAGGGAGAGGGTAGTTATTGTAAGGGTGATGGGACTGAGGGAGAGGGTAGTTATTGTAAGGGCGAGGGGGCTGAGGGAGAGGGTAGTTATTGTAAGGGTGAGGGGGCTGAGGGAGAGGGTAGTTATTGTAAGGGTGATGGGACTGAGGGAGAGGGTAGTTATTGTAAGGGTGATGGGACTGAGGGAGAGGGTAGTTATTGTAAGGGTGATGGGACTGAGGGAGAGGGTAGTTATTGTAAGGGTGATGGGACTGAGGGAGAGGGTAGTTATTGTAAGGGCGAGGGGGCTGAGGGAGAGGGTAGTTATTGTAAGGGTGAGGGGGCTGAGGGAGAGGGTAGTTATTGTAAGGGTGAGGGGGCTGAGGGAGAGGGTAGTTATTGTAAGGGTGAGGGGGCTGAGGGAGAGGGTAGGTCAGGGTGAAGGGGCTGAGGGCCATTGGGCATGGAGAAAGGGATGGGGGAGAGGGTAGGTCAGGGTGAAGGGGCTGAGGGAGAGGGTAGGTCAGGGTGAAGGGGCTGAGGGAGAGGGTAGGTCAGGGTGAAGGGGCTGAGGGAGAGGGTAGGTCAGAGTGAAGGGGCTGAGGGAGAGGGGGGGTCAGGGTGAAGGGGCTGAGGGAGAGCGGGGGTAAGGGTGAAGGGGCTGAGGGAGAGGGGGGGTCAGGGTGAAGGGGCTGAGGGAGGGTAGGTCAGGGTGAAGGGGCTGAGGGAGAGGGGGGGTAAGGGTGAAGGGGCTGAGGGAGAGGGGGGGTCAGGGTGAAGGGGCTGAGGAAGAGGGTAGGTAAGGGTGAAGGGGCTGAGGGAGAGGGGGGTCAGGGTGAAGGGGCTGAGGGAGAGGGTAGGTCAGGGTGAAGGGGCTGAGGGAGAGGGGGGGTAAGGGTGAAGGGGCTGAGGGAGAGGGGGGGTCAGGGTGAAGGGGCTGAGGAAGAGGGTATGTAAGGGTGAAGGGGCTGAGGGAGAGGGTAGGTAAGGGTGAAGGGGCTGAGGGAGAGGGTAGGTCAGGGTGAAGGGGCTGAGGGAGAGGGTAGGTCAGGGTGAAGGGGCTGAGGGAGAGGGTAGGTCAGGGTGAAGGGGCTGAGGGAGAGGGAGAGGGGGGGTCAGGGTGAAGGGGCTGAGGGAGAGCGGGGTAAGGGTGAAGGGGCTGAGGGAGAGGGGGGGTCAGGGTGAAGGGGCTGAGGGAGAGGGTAGGTCAGGGTGAAGGGGCTGAGGGAGAGGGGGGGTAAGGGTGAAGGGGCTGAGGGAGAGGGGGGGTCAGGGTGAAGGGGCTGAGGAAGAGGGTAGGTAAGGGTGAAGGGGCTGAGGGAGAGGGTAGGTAAGGGTGAAGGGGCTGAGGGAGAAAGGTAGGTAAGGGTGAAGGGGCTGAGGGAGAGGGTAGGTCAGGGTGAAGAGGCTGAGGGAGAGGGTAGGTAAGGGTGAAGGGGCTGAGGGAGAGGGGGGGTCAGGGTGAAGGGGCTGAGGGAGAGGGTAGGTCAGGGTGAAGGGGCTGAGGGAGAGGGTAGGTCAGGGTGAAGGGGCTGAGGGAGAGGGTAGGTAAGGGTGAAGGGGCTGAGGGAGAGGGTAGGTAAGGGTGAAGGGGCTGAGGGAGAGGGTAGGTCAGGGTGAAGGGGCTGAGGGAGAGGGTAGGTCAGGGTGAAGGGGCTGAGGGAGAGGGTAGGTCAGGGTGAAGGGGCTGAGGGAGAGGGTAGGTAAGGGTGAAGGGGCTGAGGGAGAGGGTAGGTCAGGGTGAAGGGGCTGAGGGAGAGGGTAGGTCAGGGTGAAGGGGCTGAGGGAGAGGGAGAGGGTAGGTAAGGGTGAAGGGGCTGAGGGAGAGGGTAGGGTAGGCATGGAGAAAGGGATGGGGGATTCAGAGGGAGGGAAGGATGGAGGATAAACTTTTATTTTAATAATCAAGCACTGCTTTTTAAACACAAGCCTCACCTATATCACTGAGAGATGAGAATAGATGAGATTTAAAAGTGATATTCGGCCTAACATGGCTCAAATGATGAGAAACGGACTGGTATCAGCTTCCACAGCTATTGTCTAGGTTTAGCTCAATAGCAACAGGTTAAAAACCTGTTAGGGGGGCAGCCCGACACCGGTACACTTATGACAACATCCAGCTCAAAGTGCAGGGCGCGAAATTCAAAAGATATTTTTTTTTAATATTTAACTTTCACACATTAACAAGTCCAAGACACCAGATGAAAGGTGCACATCTTGTGAATCAAGCCAACATGTCCGATTTTTAAAATGTTTTACAGGGAAGACAAAATATGTAAATCTATTAGCTAACCACGTTAGCAAAAGACACAACTTTTCTAACTCCATCAGTTTCTTACTCCATCAGGTGCTATCACAAATTCGACCAAATAAAGATATAAATAGCCACTAACCAAGAAACAAATTCATCAGATGACAGTCTGATAACATATTTATTGTATAGCATATGTTTTGTTCAAAAAATTTGCATATTTCATGTATAAACCATAGTTTACATTTCAGCTACAATCCGAAATTGCACCGAAAGCAGACATAATATTTACAGACACCAACATCAAATAGCTAATTACTCATCATAAAACATTTCTGAAAAATGCATAGTCTGCAGCAATTGAAAGACAGGCATCTTGTGATTCCAAACAATATTTCCGATTTATTAAATGTTTTACAGCGCAAACAAAATGTATCGCTATATTAGCATAGCTACAATAGACAGAAACAATTGGGCGCCCACGGCCAGTTCACATGCACAACAGATATATGAAATAACATCATAAAATGGGTCTTACTTTTGCTGATCTTTCATCAGAATGTTGAAGAAGGTGTCCTCTGTCCAGATGAGTCGTTGTTTGGATTCAGAATGGCAAATTTCCCTCTTCAATTAGCATTGGCACTAGCCGAGTGGCACAAATTTCTCCAACGTAAACACAGTCAGAGGACGGAACACGGCAAAACTCCCGAAAAAAGTTTCAATAATCTGATTAAACTATATTGAAAAAACATACATTACAATGATATGGTCACATGTATCAAAAAAAATTCGAGCCGGAGATGTTAGTCGTTCGTTACGAAGGCAAAACAGAAGTCAATCCCACTTCCTTCAGAGTACCGGAAGTGGACGGTCACGTCAAAGAAATAGTTTTTTTTCCACCACAGACCAAGATGAGCACAAAAATTTCTTCTCTGACATCCTCTTTACACCAATAGGAAGGCGTATGGAGTGTAAGTAGACTCCTAAGTGTCAAGACCATGTATAGGCATCAAGTTGAAAAGAGCATCGATTTCTGACATTTCACTTCCTGGTCAGGAAAAGTGCTGCAGAAGGACTTCTGTTTCACTCAGAGAAATAATTCCAACTGTTTTAGAAACTATAAAGTGTTTTCTATCCAAAAAGAATAATAATATTCATATTGTACGAGCAAGATTTGAGTAGGAGGCCGTTTGAAATGGGCACGATTTCACTGGCTACTCAACACTTTGCCTTGCAGCCATAAGAAGTTATTAACATCAAGTTGACTAGCAGAGCTCTACAGTGCAACCATTTTACTCACATTTGCGACAGAAAAATGTACGCAAAAGACTAAAGTGAGGCGTTGTCCTATTGTTTCTTGGCTATTTATACTGTTTTGTTCACATGCCTTAAAGGGGCAGTTGAAATGTTTTGTCTTACCTAAGTGACACAAATGTTTGAGGTTACATTGTGCTTGCTTGAACATAGAACACCCCAAAAACGTTTTTTTTCATGAAATAACTTTGTAATTTATTATCATTAAAACACTCTTCCTCCTATACTGTCAGTGTGCTCCTAAATGTATTTTTGTGCTCCTAAATGTATTTTTGTGCTCCTAAATGTATTTTTGTGCTCCTACATTTTTCAACATCCTTGTAAAACATGTCAGCGTAGAGCCCTGACTTGAATTATTGTCTTCCTGACGCTTATTGTTTTCCTGCCTCTCTCTCTTCCTCTCTCTCTCTGTCATCCTCCCTTGTTTCTTCTCTCTTCCTCCCTTGTTTCATCTCTCGCTTCCTCTATCTTTCTCTCTCTCTTCCTCCCTTGTTTCGGCTCTCTCTTCCTCTCTCTTTCTCTCTCTCTCTTCCTCCCTTGTTTCCTCTCTCTCTTCCTCTCTCTTTATCTCTCTCTTCCTCCCTTGTTTCCTCTCTCCATTTGAAGCTGATTAAATGATCCCACAGAGTAAATTAGTGATGCGTTAATTTGAGCAGGAGAGAAAGCAGCTGTCTTTCTTCTGGTGTGTGCCTGGCTGGCTATCTGGCTGGCTGGCTGCCTGCTGATAATACAGAGAAGGATATGCCCTCTGAAGCGAATACAAGAGCAGCTAATACCCGAACTGCGGCAGAAAAAGAACAACCCTCTCTTTCTCACGCATGCACACACATGCAAACTGCATAGCTCTGCTACAAAAAGTTGAGAAATTAAACCCCATGTAAAGCAATGAAACACTTTACTTCCCTCCTCTCCCTCACTCCCTCTCTCCTCCGCTCCCTCACTCCCCTCCTCTCCTCTCCCTCACTCCCCTCCTCTCCTCTCCCTCACTCCTCTCCTTCACTCACTCCTCTCCCTCACTCACTCCTCTCCTCTCCCTCACTCCCCTCCTCTCCCTCCACTTCTCTCATCTCCCTCCACTTCTCTCCTCTCCCTCATCTCGTCTTCCTCACTCCTCTCCATCATCTCCTTATCCCTCTAGCATGTCAGTCAGATATTTCTCTCTTTCTAGTCAGCTACACCATGCTCGTCTTTCAATGTCTTCTTCCCTGTTCCTACCTCTCTTGAATCACCTCCTTCTAAAGGATCTTTTGTAGTGCTGATCTTTTGTCTGTGTGTGTATCTGTGTGTGTGTGTGTGTCTGTGTGTGTGTGAGTGTCTCAATGAGCCGTGACAGGCACACTGATGGGAAACTTCCTGTCAATCAAATGAAAAGATGCAGGTGGGCAGTCCCACCTCTCTCTGTAGGCCGTGACAAATCGCTGCAGCTAATTAGCCGTGATGCTAATGATTCCCCACTTCAGTGCAGATAGGGGTAACACTAATTAACACTAATGCTAGTAATTCACAGCTGATAGTGTTATTAGTCATTAATTCAAGCCCAATAGGCCACATTAAACTGTGCTTAACGTAATAGCTACAAACCACTCCCAGCTGTAACTATGAGAAATGTCGTGTGCTTGATATTGTGTCACATACAAACACAAATGCACACACACACCCACACACACACACACACACACACACACACACACACACACACACACACACACACACACACACACACACACACACACACACACACACAACCTGTCTCTCTCTTTCTCTTCATCTTTCCCTCCTCTCCTCACCTCCACCTCCTCCTCTCCCCCTCCTATCCTCCTCTTCTCACCTCCTCTCTTCCTCCTCCTCCTTGTCGTCCTCCTCTTCGTCCTCTCGTCCTCTTCTCCCCTCCTCGTCTTCATGTCCTCTCTTCCTTCTCTTTTTCTTCCTCCTCCTCCTCTCCTCTTTCTCCTCTTCCCCCTCTTCCTCCTCTTCTCCTCTCTCCTCTTCTTCCACCTCTTCATCATCTTCCTCTCCCCTCTCCTCCTCTTACTCCTCCTCTCCCCTCTCCTCCTCTTTCTCATCATCATGTCCTCTCTTTCTCCTCTTTCTCCTCCTCTCCTCTCTTCCTCCTCCTCTCCTCTCTTCCTCTTATTCCTCCTCTTCATTATCCTCCTCCTCCTCTTCCTTCTCTCCTTTGACTTTATTGTTGTGACAGATTAAACATGATTAAAGGAGCTCAATTAAAAATGCCTTCTGAAGTGAAGCGTCAAGTGTGAGTGTGAGTGTGCATGTGTGCATGTGCGTGTGTGTGCCTTCAGTCCTCATTGTCACAAGTTGTTATATTATTTATTTTTTGGGGAAAATGGCGCCGGAGGGGAGGGCTGCCGTTTTATCGGCTCTTAACTTCTTTCAGCTAGGGGGCAGAATTTTTATGTTTGGAAAAATAACGTTCCCAAGGTATACGGACTATTTCTCAGGTCCAGATGCTAGAATATGCATATAATTGACATATTAGGATAGAAAACACTCTAAAGTTTCCAAAACTGTCAAAATATTGTCTGTGAGTATAACAGAACTGATTTTGCAGGCGAAAACCTGAGGAAATCCAACCCGGAAGTGCCTTTTATTTGTAAAGATCCCGGTTCCGTTGCCTGCTCCTCCTCCATTTAAAGGGGTATCAACCAGATTCCTTTTCCAATGGCTTCCCCAGGCTGTGACCAGGCTTTAGACATAGTTTCAAGCTTTTATTTTGAAAAATTTGCGAGATTTTTCAAAACGCGTTGTAGCTCGACATTTTCTTTCTCTTTAGTATTGAATAGGTTACCGTCCAGTTGAAATATTATCGATTATGTATGTTAAAAACAACCTGGGTGTCACGTTCCTGACCTGTTTTCTGTTGTTTTTGTATGTGTTTAGTTGGTCAGGGCGTGACTTGGGGTGGGCATTCTATGTTATGTGTTTCTATGTTGGGTTAAGTGTGTTGCCTGATATGGTTCTTAATTAGAGGCAGGTGTTTGACGTTTCCTCTGATTGAGAACCATATTAAGGTAGGCTGTTCTCACTGTTTGTTTGTGGGTGAATGTTGCTGTGTCTGTGTTTGTGCACCACACGGTACTGTTTCGTTTTGTTTAGTCTGTTCGTGCGTTCTTCGTTTTATGTTAGTTCGCATGTTCAGGTCTGTTGACGTTGTTTGTTGTTTTGTAGTTTTCGTATTCGTTATTATAATTAAATTCATTATGTCTACATACCTCGCTGCGTGCTGGTCCGATCCATGCTCCTCCTCGTCTGAGGAGGAGAACGACTTCGACAGCCGTTACAGTGGGGATTGATTATAAAAAACGTTTGACATGTTTCTACGAACATTACGGATACTTTTGGGAATTTTCGTCTGCCTTTCAGGACCAGAATGAGCCTGTGGTTATCTGAACATAACGCGCAAACCAAATGGCGGTTTTTGGTTATAAAACCAATCTTTATCGAACAAAAATAACATTTACTGTGTAACTGGGAGTCTCGTGAGTGCAGACACCCGAAGATTATCAAAGGTAAGTGATTAATTTTTTTGCTTTTCTGACTTTCGTGACCAAGCTAATTGGGGATAGCTGTTCTTACTGTTTTGTCTAGTGATTGATAAACTCACAAATGCTTGGATTGCTTTTGCTTTAAAGCATATTTTCAAAATCTGACACGATAGGTGGATTAACAACAAGCTAACCTGTGTTTTGGTATATTTCACTTGTGATTTCATGATTATAAATATTTTTGTATTATTTTCGAATTTGGCACTCTGCAATTCAGCGGTTGTTTATGAAAATGATCCCGCTAAAGGGATCCGTGCGGCAGGAACTTAACCTGTTGAGGACAGAGGGCGCTGTTTTCTCTTTGGGGAAAAATCGTGCCCAATTTAAACGGCCTCGTACTCAATTCTTGCTCGTACAATATGCATATTATTATTACTATTGGATAGAAAACACTCTCTAGTTTCTAAAACCGTTTGAATTATATCTGTGAATAGAACAGAACTCATTTTGCAGCGAACTTCCTGACAGGAAGTGGAAAATCTGAAATCGAAATGTTCTAGGGCCTGCCTATTAATGTCCTTGATATTTATTAGTATAGATGCACTTCATACGTCTTCCACTAGATGTCGACAGGCAGTGAGAGAAGAAATGGTGTGTATAACTTGATCTGGGGTCGAATAAAAGCTCTCGGCATGACGTGTCACCAGTTTCCTGTTTTCTGGAGAGCGCGTGAAGGGACCTGGTTTTGCCTTCTGATAAGCTGTCGTTATGGACGACTAATATCTCTGGCTTTGATTTTATTTGATACATGTGACAATATCATCGTAAAGTATGTTTTTTCAATATAGTTTTATTAGATTATTTAAATTTATTAGGGACGTTAGGCGTGTTGCGTTGTGTGGCTTTGTTCAGGAAGGAGAGCTTCGCGCTACTTTGCTAGCTTTCCGTGCTAATTGACTGGAGAAGAGGACATTCTAAATCCAAACAACGATTGTTCCCGACAAAGGACCCCTTGTACAACATTCTGATGAAAGATCATCAAAAGTAGGACCCATTTTATGATGCTATTTCATATATCTGTCGAACATGTTGTACTAGTCGTTTGCGCCCAGATTTTGGGTACTCTCTCGCTATATCTAAGCTGGATGTCGTAATGAAGTTATTTTTAGAATTCTAACACGGCGATTGCATTAAGAACTAGTGTATCGATCATTTCCTATACAACATGTATTTTCTAGTAACGTTTATGAATAGTTATTTGGTCAGAATAGTTGGAGTGTCATAAAAATATCTGCACATTCTGGGAAAAAGATGCTACGTTAGCACAATGTATAACCACTGATTTCAGCTCTAAATATGCACATTTTCGAACAAAACATTAAGTGTATGTATAACCTGATGTTATAGGACTGTCATCTGATCAAGGTTTATGAAGGTTAGTGAAAATGAATATCTTTTGCTGGTTTATTCCCTATCGCTAACGTGCCTATTGCTATCGCTAACGTGCCTTGATGAATGAATGCGGTAGTGTGGTAGGCTATTGTAGTAAGCTAATATAATGCTATATTGTGTTTTCGCTGTAAAACACTTAAAAAATCGGAAATATTGGCTGGATTCACAAGATGTTTGTTTTTAATTTGCTGTACACCATCGATTTTTTAGAAATGTTTTATGAGTATTTAGGTATTTGACGTTGGTGTCTGTAATTACTCTGGCTGCTTCGGTTCTATTTCTGACGGTAGCTGTGATGGTAGCTGCAATGTAAAACTGATTTCTACCTCAAATATGCAAATTTTTCGAACAAAACAGATTTATTGTATAACATGTTATAAGACTGTTATCTGATGAAGTTGTTTCTTGGTTAGTTTGGTTGGTTCTTGGTTAGTTAGGTTGGCTTTGTGCATGCTACCTGTGCTGTGAAAAATGTCTGTCCTTTTTTGTATTTGGTGGTGAGCTAACATAAATATATGTGGTGTTTTCGCTGTAAAACATTTAAAAAATCGGACATGTTGACTGGATTCACAAGATGTGTATCTTTCATTTGCTGTATTGGACTTGTTTATGTGTGAAAGTTAAATATTTCTAAGAAATATCTTTTGAATTTCGCGCTCTGCCTTTTCAGTGGAATGTGGGAGGAGTTCCGCTAGCGGAACGCCAGAGCCAGACAGGTTAACCAACCATTCTATTTTGTTTGTTTTTTCGCGTCGTTCGCAACTTGTTTTGAACATAATGTATTGCAACTAGCATCTCTTATGACCGAAAAGTGCTTCTGGACACCAGAACTGGGATTACTCACCTCAAATTGGACGAAGAGTTCTTCTTCAATGAGTCAGATGGGAGGGATATACTATAACAGACACCTGACCAGGCCAGATCCCCAAGATTCGCTGGAAAAGGAAACGGAGGTGTTGCAGAAATCAGGGTGCCTTGTGAGGATCAGACGACGAGTGGCTAATCTGCTTTTGCCTTCCATCCTGCTAGCGAACGTTCAACCGCTGGAAAATAAGTGGGATGAACTGAAAGCACGTATATCCTACCAATGGGACATTAAAAACTGTAATATCTGTTTCACCGAGTCGTGGCTGAACGACGACATTAAAAACATACAGCTGGCGGGTTATGCACTCTATCGGCAGGACAGAACATCAGCCTTTGGTAAGACACGGAGCGGGGGCCGATGCATATTTGTAAACAATAGCTGGTGAATGATATCTAAGGAAGTCTCAAGGTTTTGCTCGCCTGAGGTAGAGTATCTCATGATAAGCTGTACACCACACTATCTACCAAGAGAGTTTTCATCTGTATTTTTCGTAGTTGTCTACATACCACCACATACTGATGCTGGCAGTAAAACCGCACTCAATGAGCTGTATAACATTATAAGCAAACAGGAAAACGCTCATCCAGAAGTGGCGCTCCTAGTGGCCAGGGCCTTTAATGCAGGGAAACTTAAATCAGTTTTACCAAATTTCTATCAGCGTGTTAAGTGTTCAACCAGAGGGAAAAAAAAACTCTAGACCACCTTTACTCCACACACAGAGACGCGTACAAAGCTCTCCCTCCATTTTGAAAATCTGACCACAACTCTATCCTCCTGATTCCTGCTTACAAGCAAAAAATGAAAGCAGGAAGCACCAGTGACTCGGTCTATAAAAAAAGTGGTCAGATGAAGCAGATGCTAAACTACAGGACTGTTTTGCTATCACAGACTGGAACATGTTCCGGGATTCTTCCCATGGCATTGAGGAGTACACCACATCAGTCACTGGCTTTATCAATAAGTGCTTCGAGGCCGTCGTCCCGACAGTGACTGTACATGCATACCCCAACAGGAAGCCATGGATTACAGTTAACATTCGCACTAAAGGGTAGAGCTGCAGCTTTCAAGGTGCGGGACTCTAACCCGGAAGCTTACAAGAAATCCTGCTATGCCCTGCGATGAACCATCAAACAGGCAAAGCGTCAATAAAGGGCTAAGATTGAATCATACTACACCGGCTCCGATGGTCGTCTTATGTGGCAGGGCTTGCAAACTATTATCGACTACAAAGGGAAGCACAGCCGCGAGCTGCCCAGTGACACGAGCCTACCAGATGAGCTAAATCATTTCTATGCACACTTCGAGGCAAGCAACACTGAGGCATTCATGAGCGCATCAGCTGTTCGGGACAACTGTGTGATCACACTCTCCGTAGCCGACGTGAGTAAGGCCTTTAAATAGGTCAACATACACAAGGCTGCGGAGCCAGACAGATTAGAGACGTGTGTTCTGGGCATGTGCTGACCAACTGGCAGGTGTCTTCACTGACATTTTCAACATGTCCCTGATTGAGTCTGTAATACCAACATGTTTCAAGCAGACCACCATAGTCCCTGTGCCCAAGAACACAAAGGCGACCTGCCTAAATGACTACCACCTGTAGCACTCACGTGCTATTCAATGCTGTTCATTGACTACAGCTCAGCGTTCAACACCATAGTGCCCTCAAAGCTCATCACTAAGCTAAGGACCCTGGGACTAAACACCTCCCTCTGCAACTGGATCCTGGACTTCCTGACTGGCCGCCCCTAGGTGGTGAGGGTAGGTAGCAACACATCTGCCACGCTGATCCTCAACACTGGAGCTCCCTTGGGGTGCGTGCTCAGTCCCCTCCTGTACTCCCTGTTCCCCCACAACTGCATGGCCAGGCACAACTCCAACACCATCATTAAGTTTGCAGACGACACAACAGTGGTGTGCCTGATCACCGACAACGACGAGTGGTGGGGCCAGAATAACAACCTATCCCTCAACGTTACCAAGACTAAGGAGATGATTGTGGACTACAGGAAGAGGAGGTCCGAGTACGCCCCCATTCTCATCAACGGGGCTGTAGTGGAGCAGGTTGAGAGCTTCAAGTTCCCTGTTGTCCACATCAACAACAAACTAGAATGGTCCAAACACACCAAGACAGTCGTGAAGATGGCACGACAAAGCCTATTCCCCTTCAGGAAGCTAAAAAGACTTGGCATTGGTCCTGAGCTCCTCAAAAGGTTCTACAGCTGCAACATCGAGAGCATCCTGACTGGTTGCATCACTGCCTGGTACGGCAATAGCTCGGCCTCCGACCGGAAGGCATTACAGAGGGTAGTGCATATGGCCCAGTACATCACTGGGGCCACACCAGCTGGTGTCAGAGGAAGGCCCTAAAAATTGTCAAAGACCCCAGCTTTCCCAGTCATAGACTGTTCTCTCTACTACCGCATGGCAAGCGGTACCGGATTGCGAAGTCTAGAAAAGAAAGGCTTCTCAACAGTTTTTATCCTCAAGCCATAAGACACCTGAACAGGTAATAAAATGGCTACCCGAACTATTTGCATTGTGTGCCACCCGCAACCCCTCTTTTACGCTGCTGCTACTCTCTGTTTATCATATATGCATAGTCACTTTAACTATACATTCATGTACATACTGCCTCAAATTGGGTCAACCAACCAATGCTCCCGCACATTGGCTAACTGGGCTATCTGCATTGTGTCCCGCCACCCGCCACCCACCACCCGCCATCTTTTATGCTACTGCTACTCTCTGTCCATCATATATGCATAGTCACTTTAACCATATCTACATGTACATACTACCTCAATCAGCCTGACTAACTGGTGTCTGTATGTAGCTTCGCTACTTTTATAGCCTCGCTACTGTAAGATAGCCGTGAAGATGGCACGACAAAGCCTATTCCCCTTCAGGAAGCTAAAAAGACTTGGCATTGGTCCTGAGCTCCTCAAAAGGTTTTTTACTGTTGGCTTTTTACTGTTGTTTAATTTCTTTACATACCTATTGTTCACCTAATACCTTTTTTGTACAATTGGTTAGAGCTTGTAAGTAAGCATTTCACTGTAACCTGTTGTATTCGGCGCACGTGACAAATAAAGCTTGATTTGTTTTGATCATGCACAGAAGGAGCAGAATGGCTGGTGGCATTATCTTGCTGGAGGGTCATGTCACGAGCCTCCACATGAGGGAGGAGGATGTCTTCCCTGTAACGCACAGCGTTGAGATTGCCTGCAATGGCAACAAGCTCAGTCCGACGATGCCCTAGACTACGACGGACCCTCCACCTCCAAATCGATCCCGCTCTAGAGTACAGGCCTTTATGTAACGCAATTTCCTTTGACGATAAACGTGAATCCTACCATCACCCCTGTTGAGACAAAACCATGACTAGTCAGTGAGGAGCACTTTTTGCCAGTCCTGTCTGGTCCAGCGACGGTGGGTTTGTGTCCATAGGCAACGTTGTTGCCGGGGATGTCTGGTGAGGACCTGCCTTACAACAGGCCTACATGCCCTCAGTCCAGCCTATCTCAGCCTATTGCGGACAGTAGGGATTGTGCATTCCTGGTATAACTCGGGCAGTTGTTGATGCCATCCTGTACCTGTCCCGCAGGTGTGATGTTCGGATGTACCGATCCTGTGCAGGTGTTGTTACACTTGGTCTGTCACTAGGAGGACGATCAGCTGTCCGTCCTTACTCCCTGTAGGGCTGTCTTAGGCATCTCACACTACGGACATCGCAATTTATTGCCCTGGCCACATCTGCAGTCCTCATGCCTCTTTGCAGCATTCCTAAGGCACGTTCACACAGATCAGCCAGGACTCTGGGCATCTTTCTTTTGGTGTTTTTCAGAGTCAGTAGAAAGGCCTCTTAAGTGTTTCCATAACTGTGACCCAACATGGCCCAAGCACACCAAGACAGTTGTGAAAAGGGCATGACAAAACCTATCCCCCTTCAGGAGACTGAAAAGATTTGGCTTGGGTCCTCAGATCCTCAAAAGGTTTTACAGCTGCACAATCGAGAGCATCCTGACTTGTTGCATCACTGCCTGGTATGGCAACTGCTCGGCCTCCGACCTCAAGGCACTAAAGAGGGTAGTGCGTACGGCCCAGTACACTACCGGGTCGAAGCTTCCGGCCATCCCGGACCTCTATTCCAGGCGATGTCAGAGGAAGGCCCTAGAAATTGTCGAAGACTCCAGCCACCCTAGTCATATACTGTTCTCTCTGCTACCGCACTCCAAGCGGTACCGGAGCGCCAAGTCTAGGTCCAAGAGGCTTCTGAACATCTTCTACCCCATGCCATAAGACTCCTGAAAAGCTTTTTTTTATGGCTACCCAGACTATTTGCATTGCCCCCACCCCACTTATTTTGTGCTGCTACTCTCTGTTATTATCTAATCATAGTCACTTTAATAACTCTACCATTATGTACATATTATATAAATTACCTTGACACCGGTGTCCCCGCACATTGACTCTGTACCGATACCCCCTGTATCTAACCCAGCTATTGTTATTTACTGCTGCTCTTTAATTATTTGTTATTCTTATCTCTTATTTTTTTTTTTTTTTGGGGGGGGGGTTCTTAAAACTGCATTGTTGGTTAAGGGCTTGTAAGTAGGCATTTCACTGTAAGGTCTACTACACCTGTTGTATTGTGACAAATACAATTTGATTTGATTTGAGTCACAGAACTTGCCTGCGTCCACTTCCAAGAACAGATGCTCACTCTTTAAAAAAAAATCTTATCCTTTCTTTCTCTCTCTACCTCTCGGTCTCTCTGTTTGTCTTTTGCTGTCTTGACTCTCCCCATCAATCTCCATATCTGTCTCAATCCCCACCCCCCGCACACATATATATATATATATATACACACAAACAGAACACACACACCCATTCCCAAAGGTTAGTACCAGTGCAGAATCGTACCCCTGTCAGTGTCCCTCCTCTCCTCTCCCTCTCTTTACCTCTCCTACACCACTTTTCAATTAGAGAGTGAATGGGTTGGGAAATAGACAATGCAGCTGCCTATTTCAGTTTGCTGAATAGCAGCCTATTTAATACTAGATGAGGGAAAGGGAATCTGCCGAGCTGGTAGATATTATAGAAACCTGCTCATCTCTCTCTCTCAGCTCTCTCTTGTCTCTAGATATCATAGAAACCTGCTCATCTCTCTCTCAGCTCTCTCGTCTCTAGATATTATAGAAACCTGCTCATCTCTCTCTCTCAGCTCTCTCTTGTCTCTAGATATTATAGAAACCTGCTCATCTCTCTCTCTCTCTCTCTCTCTCTCAGCTCTCTCTTGTCTTTAGATATTATAGAAACCTGCTCATCTCTCTCTCAGCTCTCTTGTCTCTAGATATTATAGAAACCTGCTCATCTCTCTCTCTCTCTCTCTCTCTCTCTCAGCTCTCTCTTGTCTCTAGATGTTATAGAAACCTGCTCATCTCTCTCTCAGCTCTCTCTTGTCTCTAGATATTATAGTAACCTGCTCATCTCTCTCTCTCAGCTCTCTCTTGTCTCTAGATGTTATAGAAACCTGCTCATCTCTCTATCTCTCAGCTCTCTCTTGTCTCTAGATGTTATAGAAACCTGCTCATCTCTCTCTCTCAGCTCTCTCTTGTCTCTAGATGTTATAGAAACCTGCTCATCTCTCTCTCAGCTCTCTCTTGTCTCTAGATATTATAGTAACCTGCTCATCTCTCTCTCTCAGCTCTCTCTTGTCTCTAGATGTTATAGAAACCTGCTCATCTCTCTCTCAGCTCTCTTTTGTCTCTAGATGTTATAGAAACCTGCTCATCTCTCTCTCAGCTCTCTCTTGTCTCTAGATGTTATAGAAACATGCTCATCTCTCTCTCAGCTCTCTCTTGTCTCTAGATATTATAGAAAACTGCTCATCTCTCTCTCTCAGCTCTCTCTTGTCTCTAGATGTTATAGAAACCTGCTCATCTCTCTCTCAGCTCTCTCTTGTCTCTAGATGTTATAGAAACATGCTCATCTCTCTCTCAGCTCTCTCTTGTCTCTAGATGTTATAGAAACCTGCTCGTCTCTCTCTCAGCTCTCTCTTGTCTCTAGATATTATAGAAACCTGCTCATCTCTCTCTCTCAGCTCTCTCTTGTCTCTAGATGTTATAGAAACCTGCTCATCTCTCTCTCAGCTCTCTCTTGTCTCTAGATATTATAGTAACCTGCTCATCTCTCTCTCTCAGCTCTCTCTTGTCTCTAGATGTTATAGAAACATGCTCATCTCTCTCTCAGCTCTCTCTTGTCTCTAGATGTTATAGAAACATGCTCATCTCTCTCTCAGCTCTCTCTTGTCTCTAGATGTTATAGAAACCTGCTCATCTCTCTCTCTCTCAGCTCTCTCTTGTCTCTAGATGTTATAGAAACCTGCTCATCTCTCTCTCTCTCAGCTCTCTCTTGTCTCTAGATGTTATAGAAACCTGCTCATCTCTCTCTCAGCTCTCTCGTCTCTAGATGTTATAGAAACATGCTCATCTCTCTCTCAGCTCTCTCTTGTCTCTAGATGTTATAGAAACCTGCTCATTTCTCTCTCTCTCAGCTCTCTCTTGTCTCTAGATGTTATAGAAACCTGCTCATCTCTCTCTCAGCTCTCTCTTGTCTCTAGATGTTATAGAAACATGCTCATCTCTCTCTCAGCTCTCTCTTGTCTCTAGATGTTATAGAAACCTGCTCATCTCTCTCTCTCAGCTCTCTCTTGTCTCTAGATGTTATAGAAACCTGCTCATCTCTCTCTCAGCTCTCTCTTGTCTCTAGATGTTATAGAAACATGCTCATCTCTCTCTCAGCTCTCTCTTGTCTCTAGATGTTATAGAAACATGCTCATCTCTCTCTCAGCTCTCTCTTGTCTCTAGATGTTATAGAAACCTGCTCATCTTGCTATATTCTTAATGAGCCTGTTTTAAGACACTCTGTATTTGAAGGTTGTAGTGCTTTTTTTCTGTTAGCAGCGTTTTCTCATCTTTAAACAACAATCCCTCCCTATCTCTCATTCTCTCTCTCTCACACTATCGCTCCATCTCTCTATGAGAGGCATAATGACAGTAGGATTTAGTAATGCATTAGGGTTAGGGTTAATGCATTAGGGTTAGGGTTAATGCATTAGTGTTAGGGTTAGGGTTAATGCAATAGAGTTAGGGTTAAAGCATTAGAGTTAGGGTTAATGCACTAGAGTTAGGGTTAATGCATTAGAGTTAGGGTTAATGCATTAGAGTTAGGGTTAATGCATTAGAGTTAGGGTTAATGCAATAGAGTTAGGCTTAATGCATTAGAGTTAGGGTTAATGCACCAGAGTTAGGGTTAATGCATTAGGGTTAGGGTTTATGCATTAGGGTTAGGATTAATGCATTAGGGTTAGGGTTAATGTGTTAGGGTTATGGTTAATGTGTGAGGGTTAGGGTTAATGCATTAGAGTTAGGGTTAATGCATTAGGGTTAGGGTTAAAGCATTAGGGTTAGGGTTAATGCATTACAGTTAGGATTAATGCATTAGGGTTAGGGTTAATGTATTAGGGTTAGGGTTAATGCATTAGGGTTAGGGTTAATGCATTGGAGTTAGGGTTAATGCATTGGTGAGAACCCTTCCATTTCTTCCATGATAACAACTCTTTAATCCTTACCTCCCCTCTAACTTCTTTCATCTAACTCTCTCTCTTTAACCTCCATTACTTTTATGACCCCATTTGTTTGTGTGTGTGCGTGTCTCTGTGCGTGCGTGTGTGTGTGTGTGTGTGTGTGTGTGTGTGTGTGTGTGTGTGTGTGTGTGTGTGTGTGTGTGTGTGTGTGTGTGTGTGTGTGTGTGTGTGTGTGTGTGTGTGTGTGTGTGTGTGTGTGTGTGTGTTCGTGTGTACTGGGATAGAATACAGGTTATTAGGAAACAGGCAACTCCAGGAAATTCCAGAGTTTCACCTCAGGGCCACAGGGAGCTGGAAGAGTGCCAGCCACACACATACACGCATGCAGGCACACATGCACACACACACGCATGAGAAAGACCGCAGAGAGAGAGAGAGAGAGAGAGAGGGGGAGAGAGAGAGAGAGAGAGAGAGAGAGAGAGAGAGAGAGAGAGAGAGAGGGGGGGGGGAGAGGGAGAGAGGGAGAGGGAGAGGCTACAAAGAAAGTTTACTACCATCAATCAAACATAAAAATGTAACATGGGGTGGGAACTCAGGTGGAATCATCATTTGGCATACGCAGGACTTAGCACTGAATGAGATGAAAAAAGGTACTAAACACATTTGGCAAAAACGTAACAAAGGTCTAATCTATTGTGACAATTATGTATACATATGTGCATCTTAACTCCTCCTTTAGATTCATTATATTTTGATGACCAAATCTCCGTACAGAAATCTTTCAATTTCAGGCAGAGGGAAAAGTGCTTCTTTGTGGAGATTTCAATGCAAGAAAAGGTTCTGAGCCTGACTACACTGATGCAGGAGGAAACCACCATTTATTTGGACACCCCTCCTATTATAAATAATAGAAACAGTCCTGACCAAATACTGAACAAAAACGGGAAGGAGTTAGCGCATCTCTGTCGTACCTTAGACCTGTACATGCTTAATGGTAGAATCAGGAGGGACTCTTTAGGTCGGTTCACCTACTTTGCAACTCTTGGGACAAGTGTAGTCAATTATGCAATCACTGACATGGACCCCTCCTCCATCAGTGCATTCACTGTCAGACCACAGACACCATTGTCAGATCACAGTCAGATCAATGTGTTTCTGAAGATATTAACCAGCAATATTCATTCAGAAAAAACAGCCCAATAAACTCTACAACATGAACCAATCATACAGACGTTCTCCAAAAAGTGCAGAGAGATTAATTGAAACATTAAACTCAAATGAAATGATGAATTCTATACAGGTTTTCAATAACTCACAATACCTAAACAATAAAGAAGATGACGATTCGGCTACTCAAAACATCAATTGCACATTCCAAAAAGCAGCGGCAAAAGCAAATTTGAGAAATCCAAAGAAATGCATCTTCAGAAACCAAAAACGAAATGTTTCTGAAAAATGGTTTGATAACGAATGTAAAACAATTAGAAATGTCACATTCGTCATAATGATTGGACCAAGATAACGGCGTGGTATGTTTCCATCCCTTTTATTAGGAAGAGAAAACTCAAAGAACAAAAACAATAACACGAAGAAAACTAAATGTGAAGCTCAACAGGCAACTATACATAGTCAAGATCCCACAAAGCACAATGGGGAAATGGCTACCTAAATTTGATCCCCAATCAGAGACAACAATAAACAGCTGCCTCTGATTGGGAACCATACCAGGCCAACATAGACATGTAATTCCCCTAGATAACCCACCCTTAATCACACCCCAACCTAACCAACATAGAGAATAAACAGCTCTCTATGGTCAGGGCGTGACAAGAAAATACCTAAAACAAATGTCAAATGAAAAACATAAGCAGAAAAACAACCCAGAGCTACGTTATGAATACTTTGAAACTCTGAAACAGTATAAACATACACTGAAACACAAGAAATACAATTTTACCAACAAGACACTTGATGAAATTGAAAACACAATTGACAAAAATCTATTCTGGGATATGTGGAACAATTTAACCATGTCAAAGCCACAAGAATTAGCCATACTAGATTAAGGAATTTGGAAAACTTATTTTGATAATCTATACAAAAACACCCCACAAAAAGACTTAAAACATAACCAATTAGATTTTTTTTTATTTTTTTTTTACATCTTTGAATTAGTCATTAAAAACAACCAAAATCCAGTAGATTACCCAATAACCCAACAATAATTAAAAGAAACACATAAATCTATAAAACCAAAGAAGGCTTGTGGTCTAGATAACCTCAGAAATGAAATGCTGAAAAACAACACACCTGAGTTGAAAAATGCTGTGCTTAAATTGTTCAACATGGTACTAACTTCTGGCTGCTTTCCTGATGTCTGCAACCAGGGGCTCATCTCACCTATCCACAAAATTGGAGACAAATCAGACCCCAATAATTATAGAGGAATTCACGTAAACAGCAACTTGGGAATGGTTTTCCGTTGCATTTTGAATTCAATATTTCAAACCTTTCTTAAAGAAAATTATGTAATAAGTAAATGTCAAATTGTCTTTTTCCCTAACCATCTAACACACTACTGACCATGTATACACCTCACACACACTAATTCATAAACACCTCCACCAAAAAAAAAGAACTTTACTTGCTTTATTGACTTTAAAATACTATTCAATTCTATTTGGCACAAAGAGCTATTCTTCAAAATTCTCCAAAGTGTGCTTGATGGTAAGGTGTATGACTGAAATGTATGTAGACAGAAAACAAGTGTGCAATAAAAATCTAAAACCAAATAACATATTTATTTTTGCAATGTCGAGGTGTGAGACAAGGCTACATTTTGAGTCCAAACTTTTTCAACATTTATATCAATGAATTTGCAGACATGTCGGACCATTCTGCAGCCCCAGCACTCACACTATTTGACACAGAGGTGAAATACCTATTCTATCAGCGTAATCCTACCAACCGACAGCGTAATCATACCAATAGCTCTTTACGGAAGTGAGATTTGGGGGCCACTCAATAAACTAGACTTTAAAATGTGGGACAACAATCGAATTGAAGCACTACATGCAGAATTCTGTCGGAAATTTCCACAGGTCCAAAGAAATACACCAACTAATGTATCTAGGGCAGAATTGGGCCGCTTTCCAGTGTTAACGAAAGTACAAAAAATCTCATAACATTTTGTCTCCACCTAAATTCAAGTCTCCGATATAAAGCACTTCAAACCCAAGAGCTGAGCCCAGCAACGGCTCCTCTTGCAGACAAATATGTATTTCCCTGCGACAGTCTGAAAGACACTGAATAATAACGTCTCTATTGTAAGCAGTGACTTACTTATTATGAGTATTATTGTTATTACTATTATTATTATTACTATTATTGTTATATTTATTATTATTGTTGTGATTATTATTCCAAATAGTAGTGGTATGGTAGTAGGGGGGATGATAATGATAGCAGTTTAATGATGGTGGTGGTAGTAGTAGTAATGATGATGGTAGTAGTAGTACTGATGTAATGTTGAGGATGATTGTTAGTAATAGTTTCATGTTCCATGTTTAACTTTTTATATTTATTACATTTCTACTATTGACTGTTACCATTTAATTGTTGTTATTTTTGTTGTATTTTTTTGTTGTATTATTTACTATCATCTTACATCCTTCTTTAGTCTGCATAATTGTTTTTACAATGTACAGTATATTGTATACAATGTTGCTTTGGCAATATTGACGCAATGTTTTTCATGCCAATAAAGCAGCTTGAATTTAAATTTGAATTTGAATTTGAGGAAGGCAGTTGCCTGGGAGTGATTGAGTGCTTGATTTTCCTCATCTCTTCCCCTTCCTCCCATTCAGCTTTCTAACCCCACCCCCTCGGTTCTGTAACCAATCAAGAGAGGAGAGGCTAACGGGAAAGGAGAGGACGAGGAGAGAGAGGAGAGGCTAACGGGAAAGGAGAGGACGAGGACAGAGAGGAGAGGCTAAGGGGAAAGGAGAGGACGAGGAGAGAGAGGAGAGGCTAAGGGGGGGAAAGAGAGGACGAGGAGAGAGCGAAGAGGCTAAGGGGAGGAAAGAGAGGACGATGAGAGAGAGGAGAGGCTAAGCGGGGGAAAGAGAGGACGAGGAGAGAGAGGAGAGGCTAAGGGGGAAAGGAGAGGACGAGGAGAGAGAGGAGAGGCTGGAGATTAGGATATAAAGAGAGTGAAGTGGAAGTGTTCATATTTTATGTGGAGGCGCTAAAATATATGTTTTTAGACAGCACCCATCGATCAAACTTTAATGATGAGCTCTGATCCTGTCACTCACAGGCCTAACATCTGAGAAAGCACCCGGTTATCAGTATGTGTGTGTGTGTGTGTGTGTGTGTGTGTGTGTGTGTGTGTGTGTGTGTGTGTGTGTGTGTGTGTGTGTGTGCGTGTGTGTGTGTGTGTGTGTGCGTGTGTGTGCGTGTGTGTGTGTGTGTGTGTGTGTGTGTGTGTGTGTGTGTGTGTGTGTGTGTGTGTGTGTGTGTGTGTCGGTTTGTTTTCCCTTCTCCCTCACTTCAGCCTGCATCATACTCTAATACAGATGGATCTGTTAACAAGACAGTGGCTGGAATATTCATTGCTGTTTCTCTGCATTTGAGGTTCCATTTCTCCTGCTATGGTTGATGTGTGACCTGTCTGTGTACGTATCAACAATGTGAATATACAGGGTCCAGAGAAGGTTCAGTTCAGTGGCTGATGTCTGAGTCAGACTGGCCAGTTCTTGTTCTCTGAGTCAGACTGGCCAGTTTTTGTGCTCTGAGTCAGACTGGCCAGTTCTTGTTCTCTGAGTCAGACTGGCCAGTTCTTGTTCTCTGAGTCAGACTGGCCAGTTCTTGTTCTCTGAGTCAGACTGGCCAGTTCTTGTTCTCTGAGTCAGACTGGCCAGTGGCAGAGACAGAAAGAGAGGGATGGGGAATGGGTGGATTGTGGTAGAGAGGAAGGAAGAGAGGGGAGAGAGAGAGTTGGAATGGGGTGGACTGGGTTACAGAAAGCGCAGGAGAGAGAGAGAGGAGAGAGAAAGAGAGTGCAGGAGAGAGGGAGAGAAGGAGAGTGCGGGAGAGAGGGACGGGAGAGAGAAAGAGATTGCGGGAGAGAGGGAGAGAAGGAGAGGATAGTGAGAGGAGAGAGAAAGAGAGTGCGGGAGAGAGGGAGAGAAGAAGAGGATAGTGAGAGGAGAGAGAAAGAGATTGCGGGAGAGAGGGAGAGAAGGAGAGGATAGTGAGAGGAGAGAGAAAGCGATTGCGGGAGAGAGGGAGAGAAGGAGAGGATAGTGAGAGGAGAGAGAAAGAGAGTGCGGGAGAGAGGGAGAGGAGAGGATAGTGAGAGGAGAGAGAGAAGAATGGACGGTTGTGAGTATTAGCGTAGTAAAGAGAGATTACATATGAGTCATGACAACAGGCATGTTTAGCTTCCTAGAAACCTTTCACCAACCATGTAAAATTGCCCAGGGAGGAAGGAGATGGAGAGAATGAGGTTTAAACAGAATGAGAGAGAAAGCTAAATGAAATGTGACAGGTTGGGGGCAGAGAGACAGAGAATAAGATGAACATGCGTAACAGACAAATTAGGAGTAAGAGAGTTGGTTTGATCAGCTTTGATGCATCTACAGTAGATCAAATGTCTAGTAGATGTCTGGTGTATGTCTCTCTGACCCATAAGATTGAAGCCCAGAGTTTTTATTTTTATTTTTTTATTGTTATTTTTTTTTCACCTTTATTTAACCAGGTAGGCAAATTGAGAACACGTTCTCATTTACAATTGTGACCTGGCCAAGATAAAGCAAAGCAGTTCGACACATACAACAACACATGGTTACACATGGAGTAGAACAAACATACAGTCAATAATACAGTGAAAAATAAAGCTATATACAATGTGAGCAAGTGAGGTGAGATAAGGGAGGTGAAGGCAAACAAAATATATATAAAAATAAATAAAAATATAAAAAGGCCATGGTGGCGAAGTAAATACAATATAGCAAGTAAAAAAAAAAACACTGGAATGGTTGGTTTGCAGTGGAAGAAAGTGCAAAGTAGAGACAGAAATAATGGGGTGCAAAGGAGCAAAAATAAATAAATGAATACAGTAGATAAAGAGGTAGTTGTTTGGGCTAAATTATAGATGGGCTATGTACAGGTGCAGTAATCTATGACCTGCTCTGACAGCTGATGCTTAAAGCTAGTGAGGGAGATAAGTGTTTCCAGTTTCAGAGATTTTTGTAGTTCGTTCCAGTCATTGGCAGCAGAGAACTGGAAGGAGAGGCGGCCAAAGGAAGAATTGGTTTTGGGGGTGACCAGAGAGATATACCTGCTGGAGCGCGTGCTACAGGTAGGTGCTGCTATGGTGACCAGCGAGCTGAGATAAGGAGGGGACTTTACCTAGCAGGGTCTTGTAGATGATCTGGATCCAGTGGGTTTGGCGACGAGTATGAAGCGAGGGCCTGCCAACGAGAGTGTACAGGTCGCAGTGGTGGGTAGTGTATGGGGCTTTGGTGACAAAACGGATGGCACTGTGATAGACTGCATCCAATTTATTGAGTAGGGTATTGGAGGCTATTTTGTAAATGACCACTTAAGTCGAGGATTGGTAGGATGGTCAGTTTTACAAGGGTATGTTTGGCAGTATGAGTGAAGGATGCTTTGTTGCGGAATAGGAAGCCAATTCTAGATTTAACTTTGGATTGGAGATGTTTGATGTGAGTCTGGAAGGAGAGTTTACAGTCTAACCAGACACCTAGGTATTTGTAGTTGTCCACATATTCTAAGTCAAAGCCGTCTAGAGTAGTGATGTTGGACAGGTGGGCAGGTGCAGGCAGCGATCGGTTGTAGAGCATGCATTTAGTTTTACTTGCATTTAAGAGCAATTGGAGGCCACGGAAGGAGAGTTGTATGGCATTGAAGCTCGCCTGGAGGGTTGTTAACACAGTGTCAAAAGAAGGGCCAGAAGTATACAGAATAGTGTCGTCTGCGTAGAGGTGGATCAGAGACTCACCAGCAGCAAGAGCGACATCATTGATGTATACAGAGAAGAGAGTCGGTCCAAGAATTGAACCCTGTGGCACCCCCATAGAGACTGCCAGAGGCCCGGACAACAGACCCTCCGATTTGACACACTGAACTCGATCAGAGAAGTAGTTGGTGAACCAGGCGAGGCAATCATTAGAGAAACCAAGGCTGTCGAGTCTGCCGATGAGGATGTGGTGATTGACAGAGTCAAAAGCCTTGGCCAGGTCAATGAATACGGCTGCACAGTATTGTTTCCTATCGATGGCGGTTAAGATATCGTTTATGACCTTGAGCGTGGCTGAGGTGCACCCATGACCAGCTCTGACACCAGATTGCATAGCGGAGAAGGTATGGTGGGATTCGAAATGGTCGGTAATCTGTTTGTTAACTTGGCTTTCGAAGACCTTAGAAAGGCAGGGTAGGATAGATATGGGTCTGTAGCTGTTTGGGTCAAGAGTGTCCCCCCCTTTGAAGAGGGGGATAACCGCAGCTGCTTTCCAATCTTTGGGAATCTCAGACGACACGAAAGAGAGGTTGAAAAGGCTAGTAATAGGGGTGGCAACAATTTCAGCAGATAGTTTTAGAAAGAAAGGGTCCAGATTATCTAGCCCGGCTGATTTGTAAGGGTCCAGATTTTGCAGCTCTTTCAGAACATCAGCTGACTGTATTTGGGAGAAAGAGAAATGGGGAAGGCTTGGGCGAGTTGCTGTGGGGGGTGCAGTGCTGTTGACCGGGGTAGGGGTAGCCAGGTGGAAAGCATGACCTGCCGTAGAAAAATGCTTATTGAAATTCTCAATTATAGTGGATTTGTCGGTGGTGACAGTGTTTCCTATCTTCAGTGCAGTTGGAAGCTGGGAGGAGGTGTTCTTATTCTCCATGGACTTTACAGTGTCCCAGAACTTTTTTGAGTTTGTGTTGCAGGAAGCAAATTTCTGCAAATTTCTTGTTGTTCCGGGTCAGGTCGCGTCTTCAGGAAAAACTCATGGACTTACTTATGGTATACAGATGTCGAATCTTAATTTGAGCCAGTTTGTTATTGCAGGAAAATACTATTACAGCAACTGAAAATGTGAATTAATATGTGGATTATTATTAATGGACATTTTTGTAGGAGTTGATACATTTTTCATAAAGGCAAATCAAGTCTGAAATTTCCAAAATGGAATTTAGATGCTTTTTTAAACCTAACAAGTACTACGAGTTTGCATTCTCAGCAACAAAAGAGTGATCAAATTAAGATCCCACATCTGTAAGTGCCAGACAGACAGAAAATGCCACCTATACTGGCGGATACAAGACACACTATATACTGTATCTAACAGCACTTTACCCTCCATACTGTATCTCACAGCACTTTACCCTCCATACTGTATCTCACAGCACTTTACCCTCCATACTGTATCTCACAGCACTACACCCTCCATACTGTATCTCACAGCACTACACCCTCCATACTGTATCTCACAGCACTACACCCTCCATACTGTATCTCACAACACTTTACCCTCCATACTGTATCTCACAGCACTACACCCTCCATACTGTATCTCACAGCACTTTACCCTCCATACTGTATCTCACAACACTTTACCCTCCATACTGTATCTCACAGCACTACACCCTCCATACTGTATCTCACAGCACTACACCCTCCATACTGTATCTCACAGCACTTTACCCTCCATACTGTATCTCACAACACTTTACCCTCCATACTGTATCTCACAGCACTTTACCCTCCATACTGTATCTCACAACACTTTACCCTCCATACTGTATCTCACAGCACTACACCCTCCATACTGTATCTCACAGCACTTTACCCTCCATACTGTATCTCACAGCACTACACCCTCCATACTGTATCTCACAACACTTTACCCTCCATACTGTATTTCACAGCACTTTACCCTCCATACTGTATCACACAACACTTTACCCTCCATACTGTATCTCACAGCACTACACCCTCCATACTGTATCTCACAGCACTACACCCTCCATACTGTATCTCACAGCACTTTACCCTCCATACTGTATCTCACAACACTACACCCTCCATACTGTATCTCACAGCACTACACCCTCCATACTGTATCTCACAGCACTTTACCCTCCATACTGTATCTCACAGCACTACACCCTCCATACTGTATCTCACAGCACTTTACCCTCCATACTGTATCTCACAGCACTACACCCTCCATACTGTATCTCACAGCACTACACCCTCCATACTGTATCTCACAGCACTTTACCCTCCATACTGTATCTCACAGCACTACACCCTCCATACTGTATCTCACAGCACTTTACCCTCCATACTGTATCTCACAGCACTTTACCCTCCATACTGTATCTCACAGCACTACACCCTCCATACTGTATCTCACAGCACTACACCCTCCATACTGTATCTCACAGCACTTTACCCTCCAAACTGTATCTCACAGCACTTTACACTCCATACTCTATCTAACAGCACTACACCCTCCATACTGTATCTCACAACACTTTACCCTCCATACTGTATCTCACAGCACTTTACCCTCCATACTGTATCTCACAACACTACACCCTCCATACTGTATCTCACAGCACTATACTACCCTCCATACTGTATCTCACAGCACGTTACCCTCCATACTGTATCTCACAGCACTTTACCCTCCATACTGTTCCTCACAGCACTTTACCCTCCATACTGTATCTCACAGCACGGTACCCTCCATACTGTTCCTCACAGCACTTTACCCTCCATACTGTATCTCACAGCACTTTACCCTCCATACTGTATCTCACAGCACTTTACCCTCCATACTGTATCTCACAGCACTACACCCTCCATACTGTATCTCACAGCACTACACCCTCCATACTGTATCTCACAGCACTTTACCCTCCATACTGTATCTCACAGCACTTTACCCTCCATACTGTATCTCACAGCACTTTACCCTCCATACTGTATCTCACAGCACTTTACCCTCCATACTGTATCTCACAGCACTTTACCCTCCATACTGTATCTCACAGCACTTTACCCTCCATACTGTATCTCACAGCACTTTACCCTCCATACTGTATCTCACAGCACTTTACCCTCCATACTGTATCTCACAGCACTTTACCCTCCATACTGTATCTCACAGCACTTTACCCTCCATACTGTATCTCACAGCACTTTACCCTCCATTTTGTATCTCACAGGACTACACCCTCCATACTGTATCTCACAGCACTACACCCTCCATACTGTATCTCACAACACTTTACCCTCCATACTGTATCTCACAGCACTACACCCTCCATACTGTATCTCACAGCACTTTACCCTCCATACTGTATCTCACAGCACTTTACCCTCCATACTGTATCTCACAGCACTTTACCCTCCATTTTGTATCTCACAGCACTACACCCTCCATACTGTATCTCACAGCACTACACCCTCCATACTGTATCTCACAGCACTACACCCTCCATATTGTATCTCACAACACTTTACCCTCCATACTGTATCTCACAGCACTACACCCTCCATACTGTATCTCACAGCACTTTACCCTCCATACTGTATCTCACAACACTTTACCCTCCATACTGTATCTCACAGCACTTTACCCTCCATACTGTATCTCACAGCACTACACCCTCCATACTGTATCTCACAGCACTACAGCCTCCATACTGTATCTCACAGCACTTTACCCTCCATACTGTATCTCACAGCACTACACCCTCCATACTGTATCTCACAGCACTACACCCTCCATACTGTATCTCACAGCACTACACCCTCCATACTGTATCTCACAGCACTTTACCCTCCATACTGTATCTCACAGCACTTTACCCTCCATACTGTATCTCACAGCACTACACCCTCCATACTGTATCTCACAACACTTTACCCTCCATACTGTATCTCACAGCACTACACCCTCCATACTGTATCTCACAGCACTTTACCCTCCATACTGTATCTCACAGCACTTTACCCTCCATACTGTATCTCACAGCACTACACCCTCCATACTGTATCTCACAACACTTTACCCTCCATACTGTATCTCACAGCACTTTACCCTCCATACTGTATCTCACAACACTACACCCTCCATACTGTATCTCACAGCACTACACCCTCCATACTGTATCTCACAGCACTACACCCTCCATACTGTATCTCACAACACTTTACCCTCCATACTGTATCTCACAGCACTTTACCCTCCATACTGTATCTCACAACACTACACCCTCCATACTGTATCTCACAGCACTACACCCTCCATACTGTATCTCACAGCACTACACCCTCCATACTGTATCTCACAACACTTTACCCTCCATACTGTATCTCACAGCACTTTACCCTCCATACTGTATCTCACAACACTACACCCTCCATACTGTATCTCACAGCACTACACCCTCCATACTGTATCTCACAGCACTACACCCTCCATACTGTATCTCACAACACTTTACCCTCCATACTGTATCTCACAGCACTTTACCCTCCATACTGTATCTCACAACACTACACCCTCCATACTGTATCTCACAGCACTACACCCTCCATACTGTATCTCACAGCACTACACCCTCCATACTGTATCTCACAACACTTTACCCTCCATACTGTATCTCACAACACTTTACCCTCCATACTGTATCTCACAGCACCTTACCCTCCATACTGTATCTCACAGCACTACACCCTCCATACTGTATCTCACAGCACTACACCCTCCATACTGTATCTCACAGCACTTTACCATCCAAACTGTATCTCACAGCACTTTACCCTCCATACTGTATCTCACAGCACTACACCCTCCATACTGTATCTCACAGCACTTTACTACCCTCCATACTGTATCTCACAGCACGTTACCCTCCATACTCTATCTCACAGCACTTTACCCTCCATACTGTTCCTCACAGCACTTTACCCTCCATACTGTATCTCACAGCACGTTACCCTCCATACTGTTCCTCACAGCACTTTACCCTCCATACTGTATCTCACAGCACTTTACCCTCCATACTGTATCTCACAGCACTTTACCCTCCATACTGTATCTCACAGCACTACACCCTCCATACTGTATCTCACAGCACTACACCCTCCATACTGTATCTCACAGCACTACACCCTCCATACTGTATCTCACAGCACTTTACCCTCCATACTGTATCTCACAGCACTTTACCCTCCATACTGTATCTCACAGCACTTTACCCTCCATACTGTATCTCACAGCACTTTACCCTCCATACTGTATCTCACAGCACTTTACCCTCCATACTGTATCTCACAGCACTTTCCCCTCCATACTGTATCTCACAGCACTTTACCCTCCATACTGTATCTCACAGCACTTTACCCTCCATTTTGTATCTCACAGCACTACACCCTCCATACTGTATCTCACAGCACTACACCCTCCATACTGTATCTCACAGCACTACACCCTCCATACTGTATCTCACAACACTTTACCCTCCATACTGTATCTCACAGCACTAAACCCTCCATACTGTATCTCACAGCACTTTACCCTCCATACTGTATCTCACAACACTTTACCCTCCATACTGTATCTCACAGCACTTTACCCTCCATACTGTATCTCACAGCACTACACCCTCCATACTGTATCTCACAGCACTACACCCTCCATACTGTATCTCACAGCACTTTACCCTCCATACTGTATCTCACAGCACTACACCCTCCATACTGTATCTCACAGCACTACACCCTCCATACTGTATCTCACAGCACTTTACCCTCCATACTGTATCTCACAGCACTTTACCCTCCATACTGTATCTCACAGCACTACACCCTCCATACTGTATCTCACAACACTTTACCCTCCATACTGTATCTCACAGCACTTTACCCTCCATACTGTATCTCACAACACTACACCCTCCATACTGTATCTCACAGCACTTTACCCTCCATACTGTATCTCACAGCACTTTACCCTCCATACTGTATCTCACAGCACTACACCCTCCATACTGTATCTCACAACACTTTACCCTCCATACTGTATCTCACAGCACTTTACCCTCCATACTGTATCTCACAACACTACACCCTCCATACTGTATCTCACAGCACTACACCCTCCATACTGTATCTCACAGCACTACACCCTCCATACTGTATCTCACAACACTTTACCCTCCATACTGTATCTCACAGCACTTTACCCTCCATACTGTATCTCACAACACTACACCCTCCATACTGTATCTCACAGCACTACACCCTCCATACTGTATCTCACAGCACTTCACCCTCCATACTGTATCTCACAACACTTTACCCTCCATACTGTATCTCACAGCACTTTACCCTCCATACTGTATCTCACAGCACTACACCCTCCATACTGTATCTCACAGCACTACACCCTCCATACTGTATCTCACAGCACTTTACCCTCCAAACTGTATCTCACAGCACTTTACCCTCCATACTGTATCTCACAGCACTACACCCTCCATACTGTATCTCACAACACTTTACCCTCCATACTGTATCTCACAGCACTTTACCCTCCATACTGTATCTCACAACACTACACCCTCCATACTGTATCTCACAGCACTTTACTACCCTCCATACTGTATCTCACAGCACGTTACCCTCCATATTGTATCTCACAGCACTTTACCCTCCATACTGTTCCTCACAGCACTTTACCCTCCATACTGTATCTCACAGCACGTTACCCTCCATACTGTTCCTCACAGCACTTTACCCTCCATACTGTATCTGACAGCACTTTACCCTCCATACTGTATCTCACAGCACTTTACCCTCCATACTGTATCTCACAGCACTACACCCTCCATACTGTATCTCACAGCACTACACCCTCCATACTGTATCTCACAGCACTTTACCCCCCATACTGTCTCTCAAAGCACTACACCCCCCATACTGTATCTCACAGCACTTTACCCTCCATACTGTATCTCACAGCACTTTACCATCCATACTGTATCTCACAGCACTACACCCTCCATACTGTATCTCACAACACTTTACCCTCCATACTGTATCTCACAGCACTTTACCCTCCATACTGTATCTCACAGCACTTTACCCTCCATACTGTATCTCACAGCACTTTATCCTCCATACTGTATCTCACAACACTTTACCCTCCATACTGTATCTCACAGCACTACACCCTCCATACCATATCTCACAGCAGATTACCCTCCATACTGTTCCTCACAGCACTTTACTACCCTCCATACTGTATCTCACAGCACTTTACCCTCCATACTGTATTTCACAGCACTTTACCCTCCATACTGTATCTCACAACACTACATCCTCCATACTGTATCTCACAGCACTTTACCCTCCATACTGTATCTCACAGCACTACACCCTCCATAATGTATCTCACAGCAGTACACCCTCCATGCTGTATCTCACAGCACTACACCCTCCATACTGTATCTCACAACACTTTACCCTCCATACTGTATCTCACAGCACTTTACCCTCCATACTGTATCTCACAGCACTTTACCCTCCATACTGTATCTCACAGCACTTTATCCTCCATACTGTATCTCACAACACTTTACCCTCCATACTGTATCTCACAGCACTACACCCTCCATACCATATCTCACAGCAGATTACCCTCCATACTGTTCCTCACAGCACTTTACTACCCTCCATACTGTATCTCACAGCACTTTACCCTCCATACTGTATTTCACAGCACTTTACCCTCCATACTGTATCTCACAACACTACATCCTCCATACTGTATCTCACAGCACTTTACCCTCCATACTGTATCTCACAGCACTACACCCTCCATAATGTATCTCACAGCAGTACACCCTCCATGCCGTATCTCACAGCACTACACCCTCCATACTGTATCTCACGCACTTTACCCTCCATAATGTATCTCACAGCACTACACCCTCCATACTGTATCTCACAGCACTTTACCCTCCATACTGTATCTCACAGCACTTTACCCTCCATACTGTATCTCACAGCACTTTATCCTCCATACTGTATCTCACAACACTTTACCCTCCATACTGTATCTCACAGCACTACACCCTCCATACCATATCTCACAGCAGATTACCCTCCATACTGTTCCTCACAGCACTTTACTACCCTCCATACTGTATCTCACAGCACTTTACCCTCCATACTGTATTTCACAGCACTTTACCCTCCATACTGTATCTCACAACACTACATCCTCCATACTGTATCTCACAGCACTTTACCCTCCATACTGTATCTCACAGCACTACACCCTCCATACTGTATCTCACAGCACTACACCCTCCATACTGTATCTCACAACACTACATCCTCCATACTGTATCTCACAGCACTACACCCTCCATACTGTATCTCACAGCACTTTACCCTCCATACTGTATCTCACAACACTACATCCTCCATACTGTATCTCACAGCACTTTACCCTCCATACTGTATCTCACAGCACTACACCCTCCATACTGTATCTCACAGCACTACACCCTCCATACTGTATCTCACAACACTACATCCTCCATACTGTATCTCACAGCACTACACCCTCCATACTGTATCTCACAGCACTTTACCCTCCATACTGTATCTCACAGCACTACACCCTCCATACTGTATCTCACAGCACTACACCCTCCATACTGTATCTCACAGCACTACACCCTCCATACTGTATCTCACAGCACTACACCCTCCATACTGTATCTCACAGCACTTTACCCTCCATACTGTATCTCACAGCACTACACCCTCCATACTGTATCTCACAGCACTACACCCTCCATACTGTATCTCACAGCACTTTACCCTCCATACTGTATCTCACAGCACTTTACCCTCCATACTGTATCTCACAGCACTACACCCTCCATACTGTATCTCACAACACTTTACCCTCCATACTGTATCTCACAGCACGTTACCCTCCATACTGTTCCTCACAGCACTTTACCCTCCATACTGTATCTCACAGCACGTTACCCTCCATACTGTTCCTCACAGCACTTTACCCTCCATACTGTATCTCACAGCACTACACCCTCCATACTGTATCTCACAGCACTACACCCTCCATACTGTATCTCACAGCACTTTACCCTCCATACTGTATCTCACAGCACTTTACCCTCCATACTGTATCTCACAGCACTTTACCCTCCATACTGTATCTCACAGCACTTTACCCTCCATACTGTATCTCACAGCACTTTACCCTCCATACTGTATCTCACAGCACTTTACCCTCCATACTGTATCTCACAGCACTTTACCCTCCATACTGTATCTCACAGCACTTTACCCTCCATACTGTATCTCACAGCACTTTACCCTCCATACTGTATCTCACAGCACTTTACCCTCCATACTGTATCTCACAGCACTTTACCCTCCATTTTGTATCTCACAGCACTACACCCTCCATACTGTATCTCACAGCACTACACCCTCCATACTGTATCTCACAACACTTTACCCTCCATACTGTATCTCACAGCACTACACCCTCCATGCTGTATCTCACAGCACTTTACCCTCCATACTGTATCTCACAACACTTTACCCTCCATACTGTATCTCACAGCACTTTACCCTCCATACTGTATCTCACAGCACTACACCCTCCATACTGTATCTCACAGCACTACAGCCTCCATACTGTATCTCACAGCACTTTACCCTCCATACTGTATCTCACAGCACTACACCCTCCATACTGTATCTCACAGCACTACACCCTCCATACTGTATCTCACAGCACTTTACCCTCCATACTGTATCTCACAGCACTTTACCCTCCATACTGTATCTCACAGCACTACACCCTCCATACTGTATCTCACAACACTTTACCCTCCATACTGTATCTCACAGCACTTTACCCTCCATACTGTATCTCACAACACTACACCCTCCATACTGTATCTCACAGCACTACACCCTCCATACTGTATCTCACAGCACTACACCCTCCATACTGTATCTCACAGCACTTTACCCTCCATACTGTATCTCACAGCACTTTACCCTCCATACTGTATCTCACAACACTACACCCTCCATACTGTATCTCACAGCACTACACCCTCCATACTGTATCTCACAGCACTTCACCCTCCATACTGTATCTCACAGCACTACACCCTCCATACTGTATCTCACAACACTTTACCCTCCATACTGTATCTCACAGCACTTTACCCTCCATACTGTATCTCACAACACTACACCCTCCATACTGTATCTCACAGCACTACACCCTCCATACTGTATCTCACAGCACTACACCCTCCATACTGTATCTCACAACACTTTACCCTCCATACTGTATCTCACAGCACTTTACCCTCCATACTGTATCTCACAACACTACACCCTCCATACTGTATCTCACAGCACTACACCCTCCATACTGTATCTCACAGCACTACACCCTCCATACTGTATCTCACAACACTTTACCCTCCATACTGTATCTCACAGCACTTTACCCTCCATACTGTATCTCACAGCACTACACCCTCCATACTGTATCTCACAGCACTACACCCTCCATACTGTATCTCACAGCACTTTACCCTCCAAACTGTATCTCACAGCACTTTACCCTCCATACTGTATCTCACAGCACTACACCCTCCATACTGTATCTCACAACACTTTACCCTCCATACTGTATCTCACAGCACTTTACCCTCCATACTGTATCTCACAACACTACACCCTCCATACTGTATCTCACAGCACTTTACTACCCTCCATACTGTATCTCACAGCACGTTACCCTCCATACTGTATCTCACAGCACTTTACCCTCCATACTGTTCCTCACAGCACTTTACCCTCCATACTGTATCTCACAGCACGTTACCCTCCATACTGTTCCTCACAGCACTTTACCCTCCATACTGTATCTCACAGCACTACACCCTCCATACTGTATCTCACAGCACTACACCCTCCATACTGTATCTCACAGCACTTTACCCTCCATACTGTATCTCACAGCACTTTACCCTCCATACTGTATCTCACAGCACTTTACCCTCCATACTGTATCTCACAGCACTTTACCCTCCATACTGTATCTCACAGCACTACACCCTCCATACTGTATCTCACAGCACTACACCCTCCATACTGTATCTCACAACACTACACCCTCCATACTGTATCTCACAGCACTACACCCTCCATACTGTATCTCAAAGCACTACACCCTCCATACTGTATCTCACAACACTTTACCCTCCATACTGTATCTCACAGCACTAAACCCTCCATACTGTATCTCACAGCACTTTACACTCCATACTGTATCTCACAGCACTACACCCTCCATACTGTATCTCACAACACTTTACCCTCCATACTGTATCTCACAGCACTTTACCCTCCATACTGTATCTCACAACACTACACCCTCCATACTGTATCTCACAGCACTTTACCCTCCATACTGTATCTCACAGCACTTTACCCTCCATACTGTATCTCACAGCACTACACCCTCCATACTGTATCTCACAACACTTTACCCTCCATACTGTATCTCACAGCACTTTACCCTCCATACTGTATCTCACAACACTACACCCTCCATACTGTATCTCACAGCACTACACCCTCCATACTGTATCTCACAACACTACACACTCCATACTGTATCTCACAGCACTACACCCTCCATACTGTATCTCACAGCACTTCACCCTCCATACTGTATCTCACAACACTTTACCCTCCATACTGTATCTCACAGCACTTTTCCCTCCATACTGTATCTCACAGCACTACACCCTCCATACTGTATCTCACAGCACTACACCCTCCATACTGTATCTCACAGCACTTTACCCTCCATACTGTATCTCACAACACTTTACCCTCCATACTGTATCTCACAGCACTTTACCCTCCATACTGTATCTCACAGCACTACACCCTCCATACTGTATCTCACAGCACTTTACCCTCCATACTGTATCTCACAGCACTTTACCCTCCATACTGTATCTCACAGCACTTTACCCTCCATACTGTATCTCACAGCACTACACCCTCCATACTGTATCTCACAGCACTACACCCTCCATACTGTATCTCACAACACTACACCCTCCATACTGTATCTCACAGCACTACACCCTCCATACTGTATCTCACAGCACTACACCCTCCATACTGTATCTCACAACACTTTACCCTCCATACTGTATCTCACAGCACTAAACCCTCCATACTGTATCTCACAGCACTTCACCCTCCATACTGTATCTCACAGCACTACACCCTCCATACTGTATCTCACAACACTTTACCCTCCATACTGTATCTCACAGCACTTTACCCTCCATACTGTATCTCACAACACTACACCCTCCATACTGTATCTCACAGCACTTTACCCTCCATACTGTATCTCACAGCACTTTACCCTCCATACTGTATCTCACAGCACTACACCCTCCATACTGTATCTCACAACACTTTACCCTCCATACTGTATCTCACAGCACTTTACCCTCCATACTGTATCTCACAACACTACACCCTCCATACTGTATCTCACAGCACTACACCCTCCATACTGTATCTCACAACACTACACCCTCCATACTGTATCTCAAGGCACTACACCCTCCATACTGTATCTCACAGCACTTCACCCTCCATACTGTATCTCACAACACTTTACCCTCCATACTGTATCTCACAGCACTTTACCCTCCATACTGTATCTCACAGCACTACACCCTCCATACTGTATCTCACAGCACTACACCCTCCATACTGTATCTCACAGCACTTTACCCTCCAAACTGTATCTCACAGCACTTTACCCTCCAAACTGTATCTCACAGCACTTTACCCTCCATACTGTATCTCACAGCACTACACCCTCCATACTGTATCTCACAGCACTACACCCTCCATACTGTATCTCACAACACTTTACCCTCCATACTGTATCTCACGGCACTTTACCCTCCATACTGTATCTCACAACACTACACCCTCCATACTGTATCTCACAGCACTTTACTACCCTCCATACTGTATCTCACAGCACGTTACCCTCCATACTGTATCTCACAGCACTTTACCCTCCATACTGTTCCTCACAGCACTTTACCCTCCATATTGTATCTCACAGCACGTTACCCTCCATACTGTTCCTCACAGCACTTTACCCTCCATACTGTATCTCACAGCACTTTACCCTCCATACTGTATCTCACAGCACTTTACCCTCCATACTGTATCTCACAGCACTTTACCCTCCATACTGTATCTCACAGCACTACACCCTCCATACTGTATCTCACAGCACTTTACCCCCCATACTGTCTCTCAAAGCACTACACCCCCCATACTGTATCTCACAGCACTTTACCCTCCATACTGTATCTCACAGCACTTTACCCTCCATACTGTATCTCACAGCACTTTACCCTCCATACTGTATCTCACAGCACTTTACCATCCATACTGTATCTCACAGCACTACACCCTCCATACTGTATCTCACAACACTTTACCCTCCATACTGTATCTCACAGCACTTTACCCTCCATACTGTATCTCACAGCACTTTACCCTCCATACTGTATCTCACAGCACTTTATCCTCCATACTGTATCTCACAACACTTTACCCTCCATACTGTATCTCACAGCACTACACCCTCCATACCATATCTCACAGCAGATTACCCTCCATACTGTTCCTCACAGCACTTTACTACCCTCCATACTGTATCTCACAGCACTTTACCCTCCATACTGTATTTCACAGCACTTTACCCTCCATACTGTATCTCACAACACTACATCCTCCATACTGTATCTCACAGCACTTTACCCTCCATACTGTATCTCACAGCACTACACCCTCCATACTGTATCTCACAGCACTACACCCTCCATACTGTATCTCACAGCACTACACCCTCCATACTGTATCTCACAGCACTTTACCCTCCATACTGTATCTCACAGCACTACACCCTCCATACTGTATCTCACAGCACTACACCCTCCATACTGTATCTCACAGCACTTCACCCTCCATACTGTATCTCACAGCACTACACCCTCCATACTGTATCTCACAGCACTACACCCTCCATACTGTATCTCACAGCACTACACCCTCCATACTGTATCTCACAGCACTACACCCTCCATACTGTATCTCACAACACTACATCCTCCATACTGTATCTCACAGCACTTTACCCTCCATACTGTATCTCACAACACTACACCCTCCATACTGTATCTCACAGCACTTTACCCTCCATACTGTATCTCACAGCACTTTACCCTCCATACTGTATCTCACAGCACTTTACCCTCCATACTGTATCTCACAGCACTTTACCATCCATACTGTATCTCACAGCACTTTACCCTCCATACTGTATCTCACAGCACTTTACCCTCCATACTGTATCTCACAGCACTTTACCATCCATACTGTATCTCACAGCACTTTACCCTCCATACTGTATCTCACAGCACTTTACCCTCCATACTGTATCTCACAGCACTACACCCTCCATACTGTATCTCACAGCACTACACCCTCCATACTGTATCTCACAGCACTACACCCTCCATACTGTATCTCACAGCACTACACCCTCCATACTGTATCTCACAACACTACATCCTCCATACTGTATCTCACAGCACTTTACCCTCCATACTGTATCTCACAGCACTTTACCCTCCATACTGTATCTCACAACACTACACCCTCCATACTGTATCTCACAGCACTTTACTACCCTCCATACTGTATCTCACAGCACGTTACCCTCCATACTGTATCTCACAGCACTTTACCCTCCATACTGTTCCTCACAGCACTTTACCCTCCATACTGTATCTCACAGCACGTTACCCTCCATACTGTTCCTCACAGCACTTTACCCTCCATACTGTATCTCACAGCACTTTACCCTCCATACTGTATCTCACAGCACTTTACCCTCCATACTGTATCTCACAGCACTTTACCCTCCATACTGTATCTCACAGCACTACACCCTCCATACTGTATCTCACAGCACTTTACCCCCCATACTGTCTCTCAAAGCACTACACCCCCCATACTGTATCTCACAGCACTTTACCCTCCATACTGTATCTCACAGCACTTTACCCTCCATACTGTATCTCACAGCACTTTACCCTCCATACTGTATCTCACAGCACTTTACCATCCATACTGTATCTCACAGCACTACACCCTCCATACTGTATCTCACAACACTTTACCCTCCATACTGTATCTCACAGCACTTTACCCTCCATACTGTATCTCACAGCACTTTACCCTCCATACTGTATCTCACAGCACTTTATCCTCCATACTGTATCTCACAACACTTTACCCTCCATACTGTATCTCACAGCACTACACCCTCCATACCATATCTCACAGCAGATTACCCTCCATACTGTTCCTCACAGCACTTTACTACCCTCCATACTGTATCTCACAGCACTTTACCCTCCATACTGTATTTCACAGCACTTTACCCTCCATACTGTATCTCACAACACTACATCCTCCATACTGTATCTCACAGCACTTTACCCTCCATACTGTATCTCACAGCACTACACCCTCCATACTGTATCTCACAGCACTACACCCTCCATACTGTATCTCACAGCACTACACCCTCCATACTGTATCTCACAGCACTTTACCCTCCATACTGTATCTCACAGCACTACACCCTCCATACTGTATCTCACAGCACTACACCCTCCATACTGTATCTCACAGCACTTCACCCTCCATACTGTATCTCACAGCACTACACCCTCCATACTGTATCTCACAGCACTACACCCTCCATACTGTATCTCACAGCACTACACCCTCCATACTGTATCTCACAGCACTACACCCTCCATACTGTATCTCACAACACTACATCCTCCATACTGTATCTCACAGCACCTTACCCTCCATACTGTATCTCACAACACTACACCCTCCATACTGTATCTCACAGCACTTTACCCTCCATACTGTATCTCACAGCACTTTACCCTCCATACTGTATCTCACAGCACTTTACCCTCCATACTGTATCTCACAGCACTTTACCCTCCATACTGTATCTCACAGCACTTTACCCTCCATACTGTATCTCACAGCACTTTACCCTCCATACTGTATCTCACAGCACTTTACCATCCATACTGTATCTCACAGCACTTTACCCTCCATACTGTATCTCACAGCACTTTACCCTCCATACTGTATCTCACAGCACTACACCCTCCATACTGTATCTCACAGCACTACACCCTCCATACTGTATCTCACAGCACTACACCCTCCATACTGTATCTCACAGCACTACACCCTCCATACTGTATCTCACAACACTACATCCTCCATACTGTATCTCACAGCACTTTACCCTCCATACTGTATCTCACAGCACTTTACCCTCCATACTGTATCTCACAGCACTTTACCCTCCATACTGTATCTCACAGCACTTTACCATCCATACTGTATCTCACAGCACTACACCCTCCATACTGTATCTCACAGCACTTTACCCTCCATACCGTATCTCACAGCAGATTACCCTCCATACTGTTCCTCACAGCACTTTACTACCCTCCATACTGTATCTCACAGCACTTTACCCTCCATACTGTATTTCACAGCACTTTACCCTCCATACTGTATCTCACAACACTACATCGTCCATACTGTATCTCACAGCACTTTACCCTCCATACTGTATCTCACAGCACTACACCCTCCATACTGTATCTCACAGCAATACACCCTCCATACTGTATATCACAGCACTACACCCTCCATACTGTATCTCACAGCACTTTACCCTCCATACTGTATCTCACAGCACTTTACCCTCCATACTGTATCTCACAGCACTACACCCTCCATACTGTATCTCACAGCACTACACCCTCCATACTGTATCTCACAGCACTTTACCCTCCATACTGTATCTCACAGCACTACACCCTCCATACTGTATCTCACAGCACTACACCCTCCATACTGTATCTCACAGCACTACACCCTCCATACTGTATCTCACAGCACTTTACCCTCCATACTGTATCTCACAGCACTACACCCTCCATACTGTATCTCACAGCACTACACCCTCCATACTGTATCTCACAGCACTTTACCCTCCATACTGTATCTCACAGCACTACACCCTCCATACTGTATCTCACAGCACTACACCCTCCATACTGTATCTCACAGCACTACACCCTCCATACTGTATCTCACAGCACTTTACCCTCTATACTGTATCTCACAGCACTACACCCTCCATACTGTTCCTCACAGCACTTTACTACCCTCCATACTGTATCTCACAGCACTTTACCCTCCATACTGTATCTCACAGCACTTTACCCTCCATACTGTATCTCACAGCACTTTACCCTCCATACTGTATCTCACAGCACTACACCCTCCATACTGTATCTCACAGCACTACACCCTCCATACTGTATCTCACAGCACTTTACCCTCCATACTGTATCTCACAGCACTACACCCTCCATACTGTATCTCACAGCACTACACCCTCCATACTGTATCTCACAGCACTACACCCTCCATACTGTATCTCACAGCACTTTACCCTCTATACTGTATCTCACAGCACTACACCCTCCACACTGTTCCTCACAGCACTTTTCTACCCTCCATACTGTATCTCACAGCACTTTACCCTCCATACTGTATTTCACAGCACTTTACCCTCCATACTGTATCTCACAGCACTTTACCCTCCATACTGTATCTCACAGCACTACACCCTCCATACTGTATCTCACAGCACTTTACCCCCCATACTGTCTCTCAAAGCACTACACCCCCCATACTGTATCTCACAGCACTTTACCCTCCATACTGTATCTCACAGCACTTTACCCTCCATACTGTATCTCACAGCACTTTACCCTCCATACTGTATCTCACAGCACTTTACCATCCATACTGTATCTCACAGCACTACACCCTCCATACTGTATCTCACAACACTTTACCCTCCATACTGTATCTCACAGCACTTTACCCTCCATACTGTATCTCACAGCACTTTACCCTCCATACTGTATCTCACAGCACTTTATCCTCCATACTGTATCTCACAACACTTTACCCTCCATACTGTATCTCACAGCACTACACCCTCCATACCATATCTCACAGCAGATTACCCTCCATACTGTTCCTCACAGCACTTTACTACCCTCCATACTGTATCTCACAGCACTTTACCCTCCATACTGTATTTCACAGCACTTTACCCTCCATACTGTATCTCACAACACTACATCCTCCATACTGTATCTCACAGCACTTTACCCTCCATACTGTATCTCACAGCACTACACCCTCCATACTGTATCTCACAGCACTACACCCTCCATACTGTATCTCACAGCACTACACCCTCCATACTGTATCTCACAGCACTTTACCCTCCATACTGTATCTCACAGCACTACACCCTCCATACTGTATCTCACAGCACTACACCCTCCATACTGTATCTCACAGCACTTCACCCTCCATACTGTATCTCACAGCACTACACCCTCCATACTGTATCTCACAGCACTACACCCTCCATACTGTATCTCACAGCACTACACCCTCCATACTGTATCTCACAGCACTACACCCTCCATACTGTATCTCACAACACTACATCCTCCATACTGTATCTCACAGCACTTTACCCTCCATACTGTATCTCACAACACTACACCCTCCATACTGTATCTTACAGCACTTTACCCTCCATACTGTATCTCACAGCACTTTACCCTCCATACTGTATCTCACAGCACTTTACCCTCCATACTGTATCTCACAGCACTTTACCATCCATACTGTATCTCACAGCACTTTACCCTCCATACTGTATCTCACAGCACTTTACCCTCCATACTGTATCTCACAGCACTTTACCATCCATACTGTATCTCACAGCACTTTACCCTCCATACTGTATCTCACAGCACTTTACCCTCCATACTGTATCTCACAGCACTACACCCTCCATACTGTATCTCACAGCACTTTACCCTCCATACTGTATCTCACAGCACTTTACCCTCCATACTGTATCTCACAGCACTTTACCCTCCATACTGTATCTCACAGCACTTTACCATCCATACTGTATCTCACAGCACTACACCCTCCATACTGTATCTCACAACACTTTACCCTCCATACTGTATCTCACAGCACTTTACCCTCCATACTGTATCTCACAGCACTTTACCCTCCATACTGTATCTCACAGCACTTTATCCTCCATACTGTATCTCACAACACTTTACCCTCCATACTGTATCTCACAGCACTACACCCTCCATACCATATCTCACAGCAGATTACCCTCCATACTGTTCCTCACAGCACTTTACTACCCTCCATACTGTATCTCACAGCACTTTACCCTCCATACTGTATTTCACAGCACTTTACCCTCCATACTGTATCTCACAACACTACATCCTCCATACTGTATCTCACAGCACTTTACCCTCCATACTGTATCTCACAGCACTACACCCTCCATACTGTATCTCACAGCACTACACCCTCCATACTGTATCTCACAGCACTACACCCTCCATACTGTATCTCACAGCACTTTACCCTCCATACTGTATCTCACAGCACTACACCCTCCATACTGTATCTCACAGCACTACACCCTCCATACTGTATCTCACAGCACTTCACCCTCCATACTGTATCTCACAGCACTACACCCTCCATACTGTATCTCACAGCACTACACCCTCCATACTGTATCTCACAGCACTACACCCTCCATACTGTATCTCACAGCACTACACCCTCCATACTGTATCTCACAACACTACATCCTCCATACTGTATCTCACAGCACTTTACCCTCCATACTGTATCTCACAACACTACACCCTCCATACTGTATCTCACAGCACTTTACCCTCCATACTGTATCTCACAGCACTTTACCCTCCATACTGTATCTCACAGCACTTTACCCTCCATACTGTATCTCACAGCACTTTACCATCCATACTGTATCTCACAGCACTTTACCCTCCATACTGTATCTCACAGCACTTTACCCTCCATACTGTATCTCACAGCACTTTACCATCCATACTGTATCTCACAGCACTTTACCCTCCATACTGTATCTCACAGCACTTTACCCTCCATACTGTATCTCACAGCACTACACCCTCCATACTGTATCTCACAGCACTACACCCTCCATACTGTATCTCACAGCACTACACCCTCCATACCGTATCTCACAGCACTACACCCTCCATACTGTATCTCACAACACTACATCCTCCATACTGTATCTCACAGCACTTTACCCTCCATACTGTATCTCACAGCACTTTACCCTCCATACTGTATCTCACAGCACTTTACCCTCCATACTGTATCTCACAGCACTTTACCATCCATACTGTATCTCACAGCACTACACCCTCCATACTGTATCTCACAGCACTTTACCCTCCATACCGTATCTCACAGCAGATTACCCTCCATACTGTTCCTCACAGCACTTTACTACCCTCCATACTGTATCTCACAGCACTTTACCCTCCATACTGTATCTCACAGCACTACACCCTCCATACTGTATCTCACAGCACTACACCCTCCATACTGTATCTCACAGCACTACACCCTCCATACTGTATCTCACAACACTACATCCTCCATACTGTATCTCACAGCACTTTACCCTCCATACTGTATCTCACAACACTACACCCTCCATACTGTATCTCACAGCACTTTACCCTCCATACTGTATCTCACAGCACTTTACCCTCCATACTGTATCTCACAGCACTTTACCATCCATACTGTATCTCACAGCACTTTACCCTCCATACTGTATCTCACAGCACTTTACCCTCCATACTGTATCTCACAGCACTTTACCATCCATACTGTATCTCACAGCACTTTACCCTCCATACTGTATCTCACAGCACTTTACCCTCCATACTGTATCTCACAGCACTACACCCTCCATACTGTATCTCACAGCACTACACCCTCCATACTGTATCTCACAGCACTACACCCTCCATACTGTATCTCACAGCACTACACCCTCCATACTGTATCTCACAACACTACATCCTCCATACTGTATCTCACAGCACTTTACCCTCCATACTGTATCTCACAGCACTTTACCCTCCATACTGTATCTCACAGCACTTTACCCTCCATACTGTATCTCACAGCACTTTACCATCCATACTGTATCTCACAGCACTACACCCTCCATACTGTATCTCACAGCACTTTACCCTCCATACCGTATCTCACAGCAGATTACCCTCCATACTGTTCCTCACAGCACTTTACTACCCTCCATACTGTATCTCACAGCACTTTACCCTCCATACTGTATTTCACAGCACTTTACCCTCCATACTGTATCTCACAACACTACATCCTCCATACTGTATCTCACAGCACTTTACCCTCCATACTGTATCTCACAGCACTACACCCTCCATACTGTATCTCACAGCAATACACCCTCCATACTGTATATCACAGCACTACACCCTCCATACTGTATCTCACAGCACTTTACCCTCCATACTGTATCTCACAGCACTTTACCCTCCATACTGTATCTCACAGCACTACACCCTCCATACTGTATCTCACAGCACTACACCCTCCATACTGTATCTCACAGCACTTTACCCTCCATACTGTATCTCACAGCACTACACCCTCCATACTGTATCTCACAGCACTACACCCTCCATACTGTATCTCACAGCACTACACCCTCCATACTGTATCTCACAGCACTTTACCCTCCATACTGTATCTCACAGCACTACACCCTCCATACTGTATCTCACAGCACTACACCCTCCATACTGTATCTCACAGCACTTTACCCTCCATACTGTATCTCACAGCACTACACCCTCCATACTGTATCTCACAGCACTACACCCTCCATACTGTATCTCACAGCACTACACCCTCCATACTGTATCTCACAGCACTTTACCCTCTATACTGTATCTCACAGCACTACACCCTCCACACTGTTCCTCACAGCACTTTACTACCCTCCATACTGTATCTCACAGCACTTTACCCTCCATACTGTATTTCACAGCACTTTACCCTCCATACTGTATCTCACAGCACTTTACCCTCCATACTGTATTTCACAGCACTTTACCCTCCATACTGTATCTCACAGCACTTTACCCTCCATACTGTATCTCTTTTTTTTTCTTTTTTTTTATCCCATTTTCTCCCCAATTTTCGTGGATTCAAATCGCTAGTAATTACTATCTTGTCTCATCGCTACAACTCCCGTACGGGCACGGGAGAGACGAAGGTCGAAAGCCATGCGTCCTCCGAAGCACAACCCAACCAGCCGTACTGCTTCTTAACACAGCGCGCCTCCAACCCGGAAGCCAGCCGCACCAATGTGTCGGAGGAAACAACGTGTACCTGGCCCCCCTTGGTTGGCGCGCACTGCGCCCGGCCCGCCACAGGGGTCGCTGGAGCGCGATGAGACAAGGATATCCCTACCGGCCAAACCCTCCCTAACCCGGACGACGCTATGCCAATTGTGCGTCGCCCCACGGACCTCCCGGTCGCGGCCGGCTGCGACAGAGCCTGGGCGCGAACCCAGAGACTCTGGTGGCGCAGTTAACACTGCGATGCAGTGCCCTAGACCACTGCGCCACCCGGGAGTAATCCATACTGTATCTCACAGCACTTTACCCTCCATACTGTATCTCACAGCACTACACCCTCCATACTGTATCTCACAACACTACACCCTCCATACTGTAGCTCACAGCACTACACCCTCCATACTGTATCTCACAGCACTTTACCCTCCATACTGTATCTCACAGCACTACACCCTCCATTCTGTATCTCACAGCACTACACCCTCCATACTGTATCTCACAACACTACATCCTCCATGCTGTATCTCACAGCACTACACCCTCCATACTGTATCTCACAGCACTTTACCCTCCATACTGTATCTCACAGCACTACACCCTCCATACTGTATCTCACAGCACTACACCCTCCATACTGTATCTCACAGCACTTTACCCTCCATACTGTATCTCACAGCACTACACCCTCCATATTGTATCTCACAGCACTTTACCCTCCATACTGTATCTCACAGCAGATTACCCTCCATACTGTATCTCACAGCACTTTACCCTCCATACTGTATCTCACAGCACTTTACCCTCCATACTGTATCTCACACAACTTTACCCTCCATACTGTATCTCACAGCACTTTACCATCCATACTGTATCTCACAGCACTACACCCTCCATACTGTATCTCACAACACGTTACCCTCCATACTGTATATCACAGCACTTTACCCTCCATACTGTATCTCACAGCACTTTACCCTCCATACTGTATCTCACAGCACTTTACCCTCCATACTGTATCTCACAGCACTACACCCTCCATACTGTATCTTACAGCACTACACCCTCCATACTGTATCTCACAGCACTTTACCCTCCATACTGTATCTTACAGCACTACACCCTCCATACTGTATCTCACAGCACTTTACCCTCCATACTGTATCTCACAGCACTTTACCCTGCATAGTTGTGGTAGCTAATGTAGAGGAGAGGATGGAATGTAAATTGCTTCTCTCCAACAGAGAGCTGGACATGGTGTGTGTTTATCTGTGTGTGCGCATGTTTGTCTGTATCTATGCCTATTCTTGGTTGTGCGTGTGCATGTGTGTGCCTGTGTGCCTGTGTGCCTGTGTGCCTGTGTGCCTGTGTGCCTGTGTGTCTGTGTGTGTGTGTGTGTGTGTGTGTCCACATGTGCGTGTGTGTGTGTGTGAGCGTGTGTGTATGCGCTCGTGCGTAGGGCAGGACCTAGTGATATATGATAGAAATCCCCCAGTCCCTCAGGAATGAGAGGAAAGAGAGTTGAGAAATAAAGGGCAAACTAAATGGATTAGAGGGAAAGAGCTCGATAGGGTATAGACATGGAGAGATGTGGAGAGACATGGAGAGACATGGAGAGACATGGAGAGATGTGGAGAGACATGGAGAGACATGGAGAGATGTGGAGAGACATGGAGAGACATGGAGAGATATGGAGAGATGTAGAGAGATATGGAGAGATGTGGAGAGACATGGAGAGATGTGGAGAGACATGGAGAGATATGGAGAGACATAGAGAGACATGGAGAGACGTGGAGAGACATGGAGAGACATGGAGAGATGTGGAGAGACATGGAGAGATGTAGAGAGATATGAAGAGATGTGGAGAGACATGGAGAGATGTGGAGAGACATGGAGAGACATGGAGAGACATGGAGAGACATGGAGAGATGTAGAGAGACATGGAGAGACATGGAGAGATGTAGAGAGACATGGAGAGACATGGAGAGACATGGAGAGACATGGAGAGACATGGAGAGATGTAGAGAGATGTAGAGAGACATGGAGAGACATGGAGAGACATGGAGAGATATGGAGAGATGTGGAGAGATGTGGAGAGATATGGAGAGATGTAGAGAGATGTAGAGAGATGTGGAGAGACATGGAGAGACGTGGAGAGACATGGAGAGATGTGGAGAGATGTGGAGAGATATGGAGAGATGTGGAGAGACATGGAGAGACGTAGAGAGACATGGAGAGACATGGAGAGATGTGGAGAGACATGGAGAGATGTGGAGAGACATGGAGAGATGTAGAGAGATATGGAGAGATGTGGAGAGATGTGGAGAGAGATGGAGAGATGTGGAGAGACATGGAGAGAGTGGAGAGACATGGAGAGATGTAGAGAGATATGGAGAGATGTGGAGAGATGTGGAGAGATGTGGAGAGACATGGAGAGACATGGAGAGACATGGAGAGACGTGGAGAGACATGGAGAGACGTAGAGAGATGTGGAGAGACATGGAGAGACGTGGAGAGACGTGGAGAGATGTGGAGAGATGTGGAGAGACATGGAGAGATGTAGAGAGATATGGAGAGATGTGGAGAGATGTGGAGAGATGTGGAGAGACGTGGAGAGACATGGAGAGATGTGGAGAGACATGGAGAGATGTAGAGAGACATGGAGAGACATGGAGAGACGTGGAGAGACGTGGAGAGACATGGAGAGACATGGAGAGATGTGGAGAGACATGGAGAGATGTAGAGAGATATGGAGAGATGTGGAGAGACATGGAGAGATGTGGAGAGACATGGAGAGACATGGAGAGAGATGGAGAGACATGGAGAGACATGGAGAGATGTGGAGAGACATGGAGAGACATGGAGAGACGTGGAGAGACGTGGAGAGACGTGGAGAGATGTAGAGAGATGTGGAGAGACATGGAGAGAGACATGGAGAGACATGGAGAGACATGGAGAGACATGGAGAGAGACATGGAGAGACATGGAGAGACATGGAGAGATGTAGAGAGATATGGAGAGATGTGGAGAGATGTGGAGAGATGTAGAGAGATGTAGAGAGATGTGGAGAGACATGGAGAGACATGGAGAGACATGGAGAGATGTAGAGAGACATGGAGAGACATGGAGAGACATGGAGAGACATGGAGAGACATGGAGAGACATGGAGAGAGACATGGAGAGACATGGAGAGATGTAGAGAGATATGGAGAGATGTGGAGAGATGTAGAGAGATGTAGAGAGATGTGGAGAGACATGGAGAGACGTGGAGAGACATGGAGAGATGTGGAGAGATATGGAGAGATGTAGAGAGATGTGGAGAGACATGGAGAGACGTGGAGAGACATGGAGAGACATGGAGAGATGTGGAGAGACATGGAGAGATGTGGAGAGACATGGAGAGATGTAGAGAGATGTGGAGAGACATGGAGAGATGTGGAGAGACATGGAGAGATGTAGAGAGATATGGAGAGATGTGGAGAGATGTGGAGAGACATGGAGAGATGTAGAGAGATGTGGAGAGACATGGAGAGATGTAAAGAGATATGGAGAGATGTGGAGTGATGTGGAGAGACATTGAGAGATGTGGAGAGACATGGAGAGACATGGAGAGACAAGGAGAGATGTAGAGAGATGTGGAGAGACATGGAGAGACGTGGAGAGACATGGAGAGATGTAGAGAGATATGGAGAGATCTGGAGAGACATGGAGAGATGTAGAGAGATATGGAGAGATGTGGAGAGATGTGGAGAGATGTGGAGAGACATGGAGAGATGTGGAGAGACATGGAAAGATGTAGAGAGATGTGGAGAGACATGGAGAGATGTAGAGAGACATGGAGAGACGTGGAGAGATATGGAGAGACATGGAGAGACATGGATAGACGTGGAGAGACATGGAGAGATGTGGAGAGATGTGGAGAGACATGGAGAGATGTAGAGAGACATGGAGAGACGTGGAGAGATATGGAGAGATGTGGAGAGACATGGAGAGATGTGGAGAGACATTGAGAGACATGGAGAGATGTAGAGAGACATGGAGAGACGTAGAGAGATATGGAGAGACGTGGAGAGATGGGGAGAGATGTGGAGAGACATGGAGAGATGAAGGTGATTAGGTGAATGCACCAATTTGTAAGTCGCTCTGGATAAGAGCGTCTGCTAAATGACTTAAATGTAAAAATGTAAATGAGAGATATGGAGAGATGTGGAGAGATGTGGAGAGATATGGAGAGACATGGAGAGACATGGAGAGACATGGAGAGATGTGGAGAGACATGGAGAGACGTGGAGAGACATGGAGAGATGTGGAGAGACATGGAGAGATGTAGAGAGACATGGAGAGATATGGAGAGATGTGGAGAGACATGGAGAGATGTGGAGAGACATTGAGAGACATGGAGAGATGTAGAGAGACATGGAGAGATGTAGAGAGATATGTAGAGATGTGGAGAGACATGGAGAGACATGGAGAGACATTGAGAGATGTAGAGAGACATGGAGAGACATGGAGAGATATGGAGAGACGTGGAGAGATGTGGAGAGACGTAGAGAGATATGGAGAGATGTGGAGAGACGTAGAGAGATATGGAGAGATGTGGAGAGACGTAGAGAGATATGGAGAGATGTGGAGAGACGTAGAGAGATATGGAGAGATGTGGAGAGACGTAGAGAGATATGGAGAGATGTGGAGAGACGTAGAGAGATATGGAGAGATGTGGAGAGACGTAGAGAGATATGGAGAGATGTGGAGAGACGTAGAGAGATATGGAGAGATGTGGAGAGACGTAGAGAGATATGGAGAGATGTGGAGAGACATGGAGAGACATGGAGAGACGTGGAGAGATATGGAGAGATGTGGAGAGACATGGAGAGACATGGAGAGACATTGAGAGACATGGAGAGACATGGAGAGATGTGGAGAGACATGGAGAGACATGGAGAGACATGGAGAGATGTGGAGAGATGTGGAGAGACATGGAGAGATGTAGAGAGACATGGAGAGACGTGGAGAGATATGGAGAGATGTGGAGAGACATGGAGAGATGTGGAGAGACATTGAGAGACATGGAGAGATGTAGAGAGACATGGAGAGACGTAGAGAGATATGGAGAGACGTGGAGAGATGGGGAGAGATGTGGAGAGACATGGAGAGATATGGAGAGATGTGGAGAGATGTGGAGAGATATGGAGAGATGTGGAGAGACGTAGAGAGATATGGAGAGATGTGGAGAGACGTAGAGAGATATGGAGAGACATGGAGAGATGTGGAGAGACATGGAGAGATGTAGAGAGACATGGAGAGATATGGAGAGATGTGGAGAGACATGGAGAGATGTGGAGAGACATTGAGAGACATGGAGAGATGTAGAGAGACATGGAGAGATGTAGAGAGATATGGAGAGATGTGGAGAGACATGGAGAGACATGAAGAGACATTGAGAGATGTAGAGAGACATGGAGAGACATGGAGAGACATGGAGAGACATGGAGAGACGTGGAGAGACGTAGAGAGATATGGAGAGATGTGGAGAGACGTAGAGAGATATGGAGAGATGTGGAGAGACGTAGAGAGATATGGAGAGATGTGGAGAGACGTAGAGAGATATGGAGAGATGTGGAGAGACGTAGAGAGATATGGAGAGATGTGGAGAGACGTAGAGAGATATGGAGAGATGTGGAGAGACGTAGAGAGATATGGAGAGATGTGGAGAGACGTAGAGAGATATGGAGAGATGTGGAGAGACGTAGAGAGATATGGAGAGATGTGGAGAGACATGGAGAGACATGGAGAGACGTGGAGAGATATGGAGAGATGTGGAGAGACATGGAGAGACATGGAGAGACATTGAGAGACATGGAGAGACATGGAGAGATGTGGAGAGACATGGAGAGACATGGAGAGACATGGAGAGATGTGGAGAGACATGGAGAGATGTGGAGAGATGTGGAGAGACATGGAGAGATGTGGAGAGATGTGGAGAGATGTGGCGAGACATGGAGAGATGTGGAGAGACATGGAGACATGTGGAGAGACATGGAGAGATGTGGAGAGACGTGGAGAGACATGGAGAGACATGGAGAGACATGGAGAGACGTGGAGAGACATGGAGAGATGTAGAGAGATATGGAGAGATGTGGAGAGATGTGGAGAGATGTGGAGAGACATGGAGAGACGTGGAGAGACATGGAGAGATGTGGATAGACATGGAGAGATGTAGAGAGATGTGGAGAGACATGGAGAGACGTGGAGAGACATGGAGAGACGTGGAGAGATGTGGAGAGACATGGAGAGACATTGAGAGACATGGAGAGATATGGAGAGACATGGAGAGATGTGGAGAGACATGGAGAGATGTGGAGAGACATGGAGAGACATGGAGAGATGTGGAGAGACGTGGAGAGACATGGAGAGACATGGAGAGATGTGGAGAGATGTGGAGAGACATGGAGAGACATGGAGAGATGTGGAGAGACATGGAGAGATGTAGAGAGATGTGGAGAGATGTGGAGAGATGTGGAGAGACGTGGAGAGACGTGGAGAGACGTGGAGAGATGTGGAGAGACATGGAGAGATGTGGAGAGACATGGAGAGATGTAGAGAGATGTGGAGAGATATGGAGAGACATGGAGAGACATGGAGAGACATGGAGAGACGTGGAGAGACATGGAGAGACATGGAGAGACATGGAGAGATGTGGAGAGACATGGAGAGATGTAGAGAGATGTGGAGAGACATGGAGAGATGTAGAGAGATATGGAGAGATGTAGAGAGATGTGGAGAGACGTGGAGAGACGTGGAGAGACATGGAGAGATGTGGAGAGATATGGAGAGATGTAGAGAGATGTGGAGAGACATGGAGAGACGTGGAGAGACATGGAGAGACATGGAGAGATGTGGAGAGACATGGAGAGATGTGGAGAGACATGGAGAGACGTAGAGAGATGTGGAGAGACATGGAGAGATGTGGAGAGACATGGAGAGATGTAGAGAGACATGGAGAGATGTAAAGAGATATGGAGAGATGTGGAGTGATGTGAGGGAGACATGGAGAGATGTGGAGAGACATGTAGAGACATGGAGAGACGTGGAGAGACATGGAGAGATGTAGAGAGATGTGGAGAGACATGGAGAGACGTGGAGAGACATGGAGAGATGTAGAGAGATATGGAGAGATGTGGAGAGACATGGAGAGATGTAGAGAGATATGGAGAGATGTGGAGAGATGTGGAGAGATGTGGAGAGACATGGAGAGACGTAGAGAGACATGGAGAGATGTGGAGAGACATGGAAAGATGTAGAGAGATGTGGAGAGACATGGAGAGATGTAGAGAGACATGGAGAGACGTGGAGAGATATGGAGAGACATGGAGAGACATGGATAGACGTGGAGAGACATGGAGAGATGTGGAGAGATGTGGAGAGACATGGAGAGATGTAGAGAGACATGGAGAGACGTGGAGAGATATGGAGAGATGTGGAGAGACATGGAGAGATGTGGAGAGACATTGAGAGACATGGAGAGATGTAGAGAGACATGGAGAGACGTAGAGAGATATGGAGAGACGTGGAGAGATGGGGAGAGATGTGGAGAGACATGGAGAGATATGGAGAGATGTGGAGAGATGTGGAGAGATATGGAGAGACATGGAGAGACATGGAGAGATGTGGAGAGACATGGAGAGACGTGGAGAGACATGGAGAGATGTGGAGAGATATGGAGAGATGTAGAGAGACATGGAGAGATGTGGAGAGACATGGAGAGATGTGGAGAGACATTGAGAGACATGGAGAGATGTAGAGAGACATGGAGAGATGTAGAGAGATATGGAGAGATGTGGAGAGACATGGAGAGACATGGAGAGACATTGAGAGATGTAGAGAGACATGGAGAGACATGGAGAGATATGGAGAGACGTGGAGAGATGTGGAGAGACGTAGAGAGATATGGAGAGATGTGGAGAGACGTAGAGAGATATGGAGAGATGTGGAGAGACGTAGAGAGATATGGAGAGATGTGGAGAGACGTAGAGAGATATGGAGAGATGTGGAGAGACGTAGAGAGATATGGAGAGATGTGGAGAGACGTAGAGAGATATGGAGAGATGTGGAGAGACGTAGAGAGATATGGAGAGATGTGGAGAGACGTAGAGAGATATGGAGAGATGTGGAGAGACGTAGAGAGATATGGAGAGATATGGAGAGACATGGAGAGACGTGGAGAGATATGGAGAGATGTGGAGAGACATGGAGAGACATGGAGAGACATTGAGAGACATGGAGAGACATGGAGAGAAGTGAGGAGACATGGAGAGATGTGGAGAGACATGGAGAGATGTAGAGAGATATGGAGAGATGTGGAGTGATGTGGAGAGACATGGAGAGACGTGGAGAGACATGGAGAGATGTGGAGAGACATGGAGAGATGTAGAGAGATGTGGAGAGACATGGAGAGACGTGGAGAGACATGGAGAGACATGGAGAGATGTGGAGAGACATGGAGAGACATTGAGAGACATGGAGAGATATGGAGAGACATGGAGAGATGTGGAGAGACATGGAGAGATGTGGAGAGACATGGAGAGACATGGAGAGATGTGGAGAGACATGGAGAGATGTAGAGCGATATGGAGAGATGTGGAGAGATGTGGAGAGACATGGAGAGACATGGAGAGATGTGGAGAGACATGGAGAGCTGTAGAGAGATGTGGAGAGATGTGGAGAGACATGGAGAGACGTGGAGAGACATGGAGAGATGTGGAGAGACATGGAGAGATGTAGAGAGATGTGGAGAGACATGGAGAGATGTAGAGAGATGTGGAGAGACATGGAGAGACATGGAGAGACATGGAGAGACGTGGAGAGACATGGAGAGACATGGAGAGACATGGAGAGATGTGGAGAGACATGGAGAGATGTAGAGAGATGTGGAGAGACATGGAGAGATGTAGAGAGATATGGAGAGATGTGGAGAGATGTGAAGAGACATGGAGAGATGTGGAGAGACATGGAGAGATGTAGAGAGACATGGAGAGATGTGGAGAGACGTGGAGAGACATGGAGAGACATGGAGAGATGTAGAGAGACATGGAGAGATGTGGAGAGACGTGGAGAGACATGGAGAGACATGGAGAGATGTAGAGAGACATGGAGAGACATGGAGAGACATGGAGAGATATGGAGAGATGTGGAGAGACATGGAGAGATGTGGAGAGATGTGGAGAGACATGGAGAGACATGGAGAGACGTGGAGAGATGTGGAGAGACGTGTAGAGACATGGAGAGACATGGAGAGATGTAGAGAGACATGGAGAGACATGGAGAGATATGGAGAGACATGGAGAGACATGGAGAGATGTGGAGAGACATGGAGAGATGTAGAGAGATGTAGAGAGACATGGAGAGATGTGGAGAGACATGGAGAGACATGGAGAGATGTAGAGAGATGTGGAGAGATGTGGAGAGACATGGAGAGATGTGGAGAGACATGGAGAGACATGGAGAGACATGGAGAGATGTGGAGAGACATGGAGAGATGTGGAGAGACATGGAGAGACATGTAGAGATGTAGAGAGACATGGAGAGATGTGGAAAGATATGGAGAAAAAGCCATTGAGTGGAAACAGATCACTTCTGTTTATTATCTATTTCACTTCCTTTGGCAATGAAAACATATGTTTCCCATGTCAACAAAGTCCTTAAATTGAAATTGTGAGAGAGGAGAGAGAGAGATCTAGATAGAGAGGAGAGAAAGAGAGAGAGAGAGGAGAGAAAGAGAGAGAGAGAGGAGAGAGAGAGACAGAGAGAGAGACAGAGAGAGAGAGACCGAGACAGAGAGACAGAGAGAGACGGAGACAGAGAGACAGAGAGAGACGGAGACAGAGAGACAGAGAGAGAAGGAGAGAAGGAATGGGTATATAGATAGAGGACAGATAGTGGAAGGGTTAGCAGATAATAACAGTATTTCTCTCTCCAGTCCTTCGGCAGACTGTTGTTGAGATATAACAGATGTTACAGAGGCAATTACTGATGTAACACCACAGCATAGACATACTCACCATGGGGGAGTGATCACGATAGCCTCTGCTCACAGACAACACTAAGACAATGTTTATGTTAGCTGACGAACTACAACCAACCATAACATCTTCAAACAACCTGCTTTTAGGCTTCAATTCTGTGCTTTTGTCATGGTTTTGTTATTATCATGAATCATTTGGTGCCTCATAATTTGTTGATTGCAGAACTGTACTTCTGTGGCATTTATCTTGATGTGTGTGTGTGTGTGTGTGTGTGTGTGTGTGTGTGTGTGTGTGTGTGTGTGTGTGTGTGTGTGTGTGTGTGTGTGTGTGTGTGTGTGTGTGTGTGTGTGTGTGCGTTTGCGTTGGTGTGTGTGTGTGAGCGTGCTTGCGTATAGGTGTGTGTTGGGGGGGATCCCTGTTAGCTAGATGACTGATTTAGTGAGTTAACTCAAGTGGAAGAGAGAGAAAGAGAAAGGCAGTGTTAGCTTCAGTCCGATGTAGTGAGCGCTGCAGTGTTCTGTGCTGCGGGTGTGCCTGTCCTCTGTCTCTCTCAAGCATCTCACTCCAAAGCTCACTCACATTTCCCTCAGTGCCGAAAGGAATGGGAATGGGTTTCGCTCTGTTATAAATACAGAGCAGAGACAAACCTAGAATATGTGAACACAGACACAAAGAAGGGGGATAGCTTTGTTACAGAACTGGAGCAGAGAGCTGGGGAGAATCAGTACACACATACTCCTCTCCCTTTCCTCTCTGTCACACTCTTCCATATCAGGATCTCTGTCAGACTCTTCCATATCATGATCTCTGTCAGACTCTTCCATATCAGGATCTCTGTCACACTCTTCCATATCATGATCTCTGTCACACTCTTCCATATCAGGATCTCTGTCAGACTCTTCCATATCAGGATCTCTGTCAGACTCTTCCATATCAGGATCTCTGTCACACTCTTCCATATCATGATCTCTGTCACACTCTTCCATATCATGATCTCTGTCAGACTCTTCCATATCAGGATCTCTGTCAGACTCTTCCATATCAGGATCTCTGTCACACTCTTCCATATCATGATCTCTGTCAAACTCTTCCATATCATGATCTCTGTCACACTCTTCCATATCATGATCTCTGTCACACTCTTCCATATCATGATCTCTGTCAGACTCTTCCATATCATGATCTCTGTCAGACTCTTCCATATCATGATCTCTGTCACACTCTTCCATATCATGATCTCTGTCACACTCTTCCATATCAGGATCTCTGTCAGACTCTTCCATATCAGGATCTCTGTCACACTCTTCCATATCATGATCTCTGTCACACTCTTCCATATCATGATCTCTGTCAGACTCTTCCATATCAGGATCTCTGTCAGACTCTTCCATATCAGGATCTCTGTCACACTCTTCCATATCATGATCTCTGTCACACTCTTCCATATCATGATCTCTGTCAGACTCTTCCATATCATGATCTCTGTCAGACTCTTCCATATCAGGATCTCTGTCACACTCTTCCATATCATGATCTCTGTCACACTCTTCCATATCATGATCTCTGTCACACTCTTCCATATCATGATCTCTGTCACACTCTTCCATATCATGATCTCTGTCAGACTCTTCCATATCATGATCTCTGTCAGACTCTTCCATATCATGATCTCTGTCACACTCTTCCATATCATGATCTCTGTCACACTCTTCCATATCAGGATCTCTGTCAGACTCTTCCATATCAGGATCTCTGTCACACTCTTCCATATCATGATCTCTGTCACACTCTTCCATATCATGATCTCTGTCAGACTCTTCCATATCAGGATCTCTGTCAGACTCTTCCATATCAGGATCTCTGTCAGACTCTTCCATATCAGGATCTCTGTCAGACTCTTCCATATCATGATCTCTGTCACACTCTTCCATATCATGATCTCTGTCAGACTCTTCCATATCAGGATCTCTGTCAGACTCTTCCATATCAGGATCTCTGTCACACTCTTCCATATCATGATCTCTGTCACACTCTTCCATATCATGATCTCTGTCACACTCTTCCATATCATGATCTCTGTCACACTCTTCCATATCATGATCTCTGTCAGACTCTTCCATATCATGATCTCTGTCAGACTCTTCCATATCATGATCTCTGTCACACTCTTCCATATCATGATCTCTGTCAGACTCTTCCATTTCAGGAACTCTGTCACACTCTTCCATATCAGGATCTCTGTCACACTCTTCCATATCATGATCTCTGTCAGACTCTTCCATATCAGGAACTCTGTCACACTCTTCCATATCAGGATCTCTGTCACACTCTTCCATATCAGGATCTCTGTCACACTCTTCCATATAAGGATCTCTGTCACACTCTTCCATATAAGGATCTCTGTCACACCCTTCCATATAAGGATCTCTGTCACACTCTTCCATATAAGGATCTCTGTCAAACTTGTTGTAGTATCTTGATTAGAAAAACATAATTTGAGGACACAGGATGTAATCTTTATTTGTCATTTATTAGAAACTGATTTACACCACTATCTATCATGGAGACCAATACTAAACTAACTCTCTCTATTGCTCAAAGAACAGTTACCAACCTAGGATCGGTGATAGCACAGCCTATTGGTTAGATCAGCATCATTTATCACTTTATTACACTATTCCATATCAAAATCTCTGTCAGACTCTTCCATATCAGGATCTATATAAGACACTTAAAAATCAGGACCTCTGTCAGACTGTGATGTTTTCCATATGAGGATCCATGTCTTTCACTTTCATATCAGGATCTCTGTCAGACTCTTCCATATCAGGATCTCTGTCAGACTCTTTCATATCAGGATCTCTGTCAGACTATTCCATATCAGGATCTCTGTCAGACTCTTCCATATCAGGAACTCTGTCAGACTATTCCATATCAGGATCTCTGTCAGACTATTCCATATCATGATCTCTGTCAGACTCTTCCATACCAGGAACTCTGTCAGACTCTTCCATATCAGGATCTCTGTCAGACTCTTCCATATCATGATCTCTGTCAGACTCTTCCATATCATGATCTCTGTCAGACTCTTCCATACCAGGAACTCTGTCAGACTGTTCCATATCAGGAACTCTGTCAGACTGTTCCATATCAGGATCTCTGTCAGACTCTTCCATATCATGATCTCTGTCAGACTCTTCCATATCAGGATCTATGTCAGACTCTTCCATATCATGATCTCTGTCAGACTCTTCCATATCAGGATCTATGTCAGACTCTTCCATATCAGGATCTCTGTCAGACTCTTCCATATAAGGATCTCTGTCAGACTCTTCCATATAAGGATCTCTGTCAGACTCTTCCATATCAGGATCTCTGTCAGACTCTTTCATATCAGGATCGCTGTCAGACTCTTTCATATCAGGATCTCTGTCAGACTATTCCATATCAGGATCTCTGTCAGACTCTTCCATATCAGGATCTATGTCAGACTCTTTCAAATCAGGATCTCTGTCAGACTTTTCAATATCAGGATCTCAGTCAGACTATTCCATATCAGGATCTCTGTCAGACTCTTCCATATCAGGATCTCTGTCAGACTCTTTCATATCAGGATCTATGGTCGACTATTCCTTTTGAGGATCTATTTCAGAATCTTCCATATCAGTATATATGTCAGACTATTCCATATCAGGATCTCTGTCAGACTCTTCCATTTCAGGATCTCTGTCAGACTCTTCCATATCAGGAACTCTGTCAGACTGTTCCATATCAGGATCTCTGTCAGATGATTCCATATCAGGATCTCTGTCAGACTCTCCCATATCAGGATCTCTGTCAGACTATTCCACATCATGATCTCTGTCAGACTATTCCATATCAGGATCTCTGTCAGACTCTTCCATATCATGATCTCTGTCAGACTCTTCCATATCAGGATCTCTGTCACACTCTTCCATATCATGATCTCTGTCACACTCTTCCATATCATGATCTCTGTCAGACCCTTCCATATCAGGATCTCTGTCAGACTCTTCCATATCAGGATCTCTGTCAGACTCTTCCATATCAGGATCTCTGTCACACTCTTCCATATCATGATCTCTGTCACACTCTTCCATATCATGATCTCTGTCAGACTCTTCCATATCAGGATCTCTGTCAGACTCTTCCATATCAGGATCTCTGTCACACTCTTCCATATCATGATCTCTGTCAAACTCTTCCATATCATGATCTCTGTCACACTCTTCCATATCATGATCTCTGTCACACTCTTCCATATCATGATCTCTGTCAGACTCTTCCATATCATGATCTCTGTCAGACTCTTCCATATCATGATCTCTGTCACACTCTTCCATATCATGATCTCTGTCACACTCTTCCATATCAGGATCTCTGTCAGACTCTTCCATATCAGGATCTCTGTCACACTCTTCCATATCATGATCTCTGTCACAGTCTTCCAGATCATGATCTCTGTCAGACTCTTCCATATCAGGATCTCTGTCAGACTCTTCCATATCAGGATCTCTGTCACACTCTTCCATATCATGATCTCTGTCACACTCTTCCATATCATGATCTCTGTCACACTCTTCCATATCATGATCTCTGTCACACTCTTCCATATCATGATCTCTGTCAGACTCTTCCATATCATGATCTCTGTCAGACTCTTCCATATCATGATCTCTGTCACACTCTTCCATTTCATGATCTCTGTCACACTCTTCCATATCAGGATCTCTGTCAGACTCTTCCATATCATGATCTCTGTCACACTCTTCCATATCATGATCTCTGTCACACTCTTCCATATCATGATCTCTGTCAGACTCTTCCATATCAGGATCTCTGTCAGACTCTTCCATATCAGGATCTCTGTCAGACTCTTCCATATCAGGATCTCTGTCACACTCTTCCATATCATGATCTCTGTCACACTCTTCCATATCATGATCTCTGTCAGACTCTTCCATATCAGGATCTCTGTCAGACTCTTCCATATCAGGATCTCTGTCACACTCTTCCATATCATGATCTCTGTCAGACTCTTCCATATCATGATCTCTGTCACACTCTTCCATATCATGATCTCTGTCACACTTTTCCATATCATGATCTCTGTCAGACTCTTCCATATCATGATCTCTGTCAGACTCTTCCATATCAGGAACTCTGTCACACTCTTCCATATCAGGATCTCTGTCACACTCTTCCATATCAGGATCTCTGTCACACTCTTCCATATAAGGATCTCTGTCACACTCTTCCATATAAGGATCTCTGTCACACCCTTCCATATAAGGATCTCTGTCACACTCTTCCATATAAGGATCTCTGTCAAACTTGTTGTAGTATCTTGATTAGAAAAACATAATTTGAGGACACAGGATGTAATCTTTATTTGTCATTTATTAGAAACTGATTTACACCACTATCTATCATGGAGACCAATACTAAACTAACTCTCTCTATTGCTCAAAGAACAGTTACCAACCTAGGATCGGTGATAGCACAGCCTATTGGTTAGATCAGCATCATTTATCACTTTATTACACTATTCCATATCAAAATCTCTGTCAGACTCTTCCATATCAGGATCTATATAAGACACTTAAAAATCAGGACCTCTGTCAGACTGTGATGTTTTCCATATGAGGATCCATGTCTTTCACTTTCATATCAGGATCTCTGTCAGACTCTTCCATATCAGGATCTCTGTCAGACTCTTTCATATCAGGATCTCTGTCAGACTATTCCATATCAGGATCTCTGTCAGACTCTTCCATATCAGGAACTCTGTCAGACTATTCCATATCAGGAACTCTGTCAGACTCTTCCATATCATGATCTCTGTCAGACTCTTCCATATCAGGATCTCTGTCAGACTCTTCCATACCAGGAACTCTGTCAGACTCTTCCATATCATGATCTCTGTCAGACTCTTCCATATCATGATCTCTGTCATACTCTTCCATACCAGGAACTCTGTCAGACTGTTCCATATCAGGATCTCTGTCAGATGATTCCATATCAGGATCTCTGTCAGACTCTCCCATATCAGGATCTCTGTCAGACTATTCCACATCATGATCTCTGTCAGACTATTCCATATCAGGATCTCTGTCAGACTCTTCCATATCATGATCTCTGTCAGACTCTTCCATATCAGGATCTCTGTCACACTCTTCCATATCATGATCTCTGTCACACTCTTCCATATCATGATCTCTGTCAGACTCTTCCATATCAGGATCTCTGTCAGACTCTTCCATATCAGGATCTCTGTCAGACTCTTCCATATCAGGATCTCTGTCACACTCTTCCATATCATGATCTCTGTCACACTCTTCCATATCATGATCTCTGTCAGACTCTTCCATATCAGGATCTCTGTCAGACTCTTCCATATCAGGATCTCTGTCACACTCTTCCATATCATGATCTCTGTCAAACTCTTCCATATCATGATCTCTGTCACACTCTTCCATATCATGATCTCTGTCACACTCTTCCATATCATGATCTCTGTCACACTCTTCCATATCATGATCTCTGTCACACTCTTCCATATCAGGATCTCTGTCAGACTCTTCCATATCAGGATCTCTGTCACACTCTTCCATATCATGATCTCTGTCACAGTCTTCCAGATCATGATCTCTGTCAGACTCTTCCATATCAGGATCTCTGTCAGACTCTTCCATATCAGGATCTCTGTCACACTCTTCCATATCATGATCTCTGTCACACTCTTCCATATCATGATCTCTGTCAGACTCTTCCATATCAGGATCTCTGTCACACTCTTCCATATCATGATCTCTGTCACACTCTTCCATATCATGATCTCTGTCACACTCTTCCATATCATGATCTCTGTCACACTCTTCCATATCAGGATCTCTGTCAGACTCTTCCATATCAGGATCTCTGTCACACTCTTCCATATCATGATCTCTGTCACAGTCTTCCAGATCATGATCTCTGTCAGACTCTTCCATATCAGGATCTCTGTCAGACTCTTCCATATCAGGATCTCTGTCACACTCTTCCATATCATGATCTCTGTCAGACTCTTCCATATCATGATCTCTGTCAGACTCTTCCATATCAGGATCTCTGTCACACTCTTCCATATCATGATCTCTGTCACACTCTTCCATATCATGATCTCTGTCACACTCTTCCATATCATGATCTCTGTCACACTCTTCCATATCATGATCTCTGTCAGACTCTTCCATATCATGATCTCTGTCAGACTCTTCCATATCATGATCTCTGTCACACTCTTCCATATCATGATCTCTGTCACACTCTTCCATATCAGGATCTCTGTCAGACTCTTCCATATCAGGATCTCTGTCACACTCTTCCATATCATGATCTCTGTCACACTCTTCCATATCATGATCTCTGTCAGACTCTTCCATATCAGGATCTCTGTCAGACTCTTCCATATCAGGATCTCTGTCAGACTCTTCCATATCAGGATCTCTGTCACACTCTTCCATATCATGATCTCTGTCACACTCTTCCATATCATGATCTCTGTCAGACTCTTCCATATCAGGATCTCTGTCAGACTCTTCCATATCAGGATCTCTGTCACACTCTTCCATATCATGATCTCTGTCAGACTCTTCCATATCATGATCTCTGTCACACTCTTCCATATCATGATCTCTGTCACACTTTTCCATATCATGATCTCTGTCAGACTCTTCCATATCATGATCTCTGTCAGACTCTTCCATATCATGATCTCTGTCACACTCTTCCATATCATGATCTCTGTCAGACTCTTCCATATCAGGAACTCTGTCACACTCTTCCATATCAGGATCTCTGTCACACTCTTCCATATCATGATCTCTGTCAGACTCTTCCATATCAGGAACTCTGTCACACTCTTCCATATCAGGATCTCTGTCACACTCTTCCATATCAGGATCTCTGTCACACTCTTCCATATAAGGATCTCTGTCACACTCTTCCATATAAGGATCTCTGTCACACTCTTCCATATAAGGATCTCTGTCAAACTTGTTGTAGTATCTTGATTAGAAAAACATAATTTGAGGACACAGGATGTAATCTTTATTTGTAATTTATTAGAAACTGATTTACACCACTATCTATCATGGAGACCAATACTAAACTAACTCTCTCTATTGCTCAAAGAACAGTTACCAACCTAGGATCGGTGATAGCACAGCCTATTGGTTAGATCAGCATCATTTATCACTTTATTACACTATTCCATATCAAAATCTCTGTCAGACTCTTCCATATCAGGATCTATATAAGACACTTAAAAATCAGGACCTCTGTCAGACTGTGATGTTTTCCATATGAGGATCCATGTCTTTCACTTTCATATCAGGATCTCTGTCAGACTCTTCCATATCAGGATCTCTGTCAGACTCTTTCATATCAGGATCTCTGTCAGACTATTCCATATCAGGATCTCTGTCAGACTCTTCCATATCAGGAACTCTGTCAGACTATTCCATATCAGGAACTCTGTCAGACTCTTCCATATCATGATCTCTGTCAGACTCTTCCATATCAGGATCTCTGTCAGACTCTTCCATACCAGGAACTCTGTCAGACTCTTCCATATCATGATCTCTGTCAGACTCTTCCATATCATGATCTCTGTCATACTCTTCCATACCAGGAACTCTGTCAGACTGTTCCATATCAGGATCTCTGTCAGATGATTCCATATCAGGATCTCTCTCAGACTCTCCCATATCAGGATCTCTGTCAGACTATTCCACATCATGATCTCTGTCAGACTATTCCATATCAGGATCTCTGTCAGACTCTTCCATATCATGATCTCTGTCAGACTCTTCCATATCAGGATCTCTGTCACACTCTTCCATATCATGATCTCTGTCACACTCTTCCATATCATGATCTCTGTCAGACTCTTCCATATCAGGATCTCTGTCAGACTCTTCCATATCAGGATCTCTGTCAGACTCTTCCATATCAGGATCTCTGTCACACTCTTCCATATCATGATCTCTGTCACACTCTTCCATATCATGATCTCTGTCAGACTCTTCCATATCAGGATCTCTGTCAGACTCTTCCATATCAGGATCTCTGTCACACTCTTCCATATCATGATCTCTGTCAAACTCTTCCATATCATGATCTCTGTCACACTCTTCCATATCATGATCTCTGTCACACTCTTCCATATCATGATCTCTGTCACACTCTTCCATATCATGATCTCTGTCACACTCTTCCATATCAGGATCTCTGTCAGACTCTTCCATATCAGGATCTCTGTCACACTCTTCCATATCATGATCTCTGTCACAGTCTTCCAGATCATGATCTCTGTCAGACTCTTCCATATCAGGATCTCTGTCAGACTCTTCCATATCAGGATCTCTGTCACACTCTTCCATATCATGATCTCTGTCACACTCTTCCATATCATGATCTCTGTCAGACTCTTCCATATCAGGATCTCTGTCAGACTCTTCCATATCAGGATCTCTGTCAGACTCTTCCATATCAGGATCTATGTCAGACTCTTCCATATCAGGATCTCTGTCAGACTCTTCCATATAAGGATCTCTGTCAGACTCTTCCATATAAGGATCTCTGTCAGACTCTTCCATATAAGGATCTCTGTCAGACTCTTTCATATCAGGATCTCTGTCAGACTCTTTCATATCAGGATCTCTGTCAGACTCTTTCATATCAGGATCTCTGTCAGACTATTCCATATCAGGATCTCTGTCAGACTCTTCCATATCAGGATCTATGTCAGACTCTTTGAAATCAGGATCTCTGTCAGACTTTTCAATATCAGGATCTCAGTCAGACTATTCCATATCAGGATCTCTGTCAGACTCTTCCATATCAGGATCTCTGTCAGACTCTTTCATATCAGGATCTATGGTCGACTATTCCTTTTGAGGATCTATTTCAGAATCTTCCATATCAGTATATATGTCAGACTATTCCATATCAGGATCTCTGTCAGACTCTTCCATTTCATTATCTCTGTCAGACTCTTCCATATCAGGAACTCTGTCAGACTGTTCCATATCAGGATCTCTGTCAGATGATTCCATATCAGGATCTCTGTCAGACTCTCCCATATCAGGATCTCTGTCAGACTCTTCCATATCAGGATCTCTGTCAGACTCTTTCATATCAGGATCTATGGTCGACTATTCCTTTTGAGGATCTATTTCAGAATCTTCCATATCAGTATATATGTCAGACTATTCCATATCAGGATCTCTGTCAGACTCTTCCATTTCATTATCTCTGTCAGACTCTTCCATATCAGGAACTCTGTCAGACTGTTCCATATCAGGATCTCTGTCAGATGATTCCATATCAGGATCTCTGTCAGACTCTCCCATATCAGGATCTCTGTCAGACTCTTCCATATCAGGATCTCTGTCAGACTCTTTCATATCAGGATCTATGGTCGACTATTCCTTTTGAGGATCTATTTCAGAATCTTCCATATCAGTATATATGTCAGACTATTCCATATCAGGATCTCTGTCAGACTCTTCCATTTCATTATCTCTGTCAGACTCTTCCATATCAGGAACTCTGTCAGACTGTTCCATATCAGGATCTCTGTCAGATGATTCCATATCAGGATCTCTGTCAGACTCTCCCATATCAGGATCTCTGTCAGACTATTCCACATCATGATCTCTGTCAGACTATTCCATATCAGGATCTATGGTCGACTATTCCTTTTGAGGATCTCTGTCAGCCTCTTCCATATCATGATATCCCTTGCCAAATCAATTATGTTATACTCACAGACATTATTTTAACAGTTTTAGAAACTCCAGAGTGTTTTCTATGCAATACTACCATGCATATGCATATCCTAGCTTCTGGGCCTGAGTAACAGGCAGTTTACTTTGGGCACGTCAGTCATCCAAACTTCTGAATACTGCCCCCTATCCCTAAGAAGATGTATTAACAACGTTCTCCATGTTGAACCGGTTCGGGTTTGTCTACCTTGGGGACATACTTGTTTTTTCCCGCTCAGCTCAAGAACACATTTTCCACATCCGACAGGTCTTCTAGCATCTCCTGGAGAACCAGCTTTTTGTCAAAGCCGAGGGGCCTGGCTAACCGGATGTTTGTCCCAGACGCTGCCCGCTCCCCGGTCCTGGAATGGGCTCATTCCTCCAGGCTTGCCTGCCACCTTGGCTCCCGTCGGACGCTGGCCTTTGTGCGCCAACGCTTTTGGTGGCCCACAATGGTCCCTGACGTCCCACGTTCGATGCCGCGTGCACTGTCTGTGTTCAGAATAAGACTCCTCTGCAAGCTCCGGCTGGCCTCTTCCTGTCCCTCACCGTTCCTGGTAACATATATCACTGGACTTTGTCACTGGTCTCCCTCCGTCTGATGGCAACACCATTATCCTCATGGTGGTGGACAGGTTTACCAAAGCCGCCCATTTCTTTCCCCTCCCCAAGCTACCCTCTGTCAAGAAGATGGCCTAGCACCTCATGGTGCAGCACGTCTTCCAGATCCATGGACTTCCGTTGGTCATGGTCTCCGACCGTGGTCCTCAGTTCTTGTCCCAGTTCTGGCGTTCTGCACAGTCATTGGGTTGTTGGCCAGCCAGTTCACCGGGTTTCACCCCCAGTCTAACGGCCAGTAGGAGGGAGCCAATCAGGACCTGGAGATGATTCTTCGTTGCCTATTCTCTGCCATTCCCACCACCTCAGCCAGCAACTCGTGTGGGTAGAATACACATGCAACACCCTCCCCTGCTCAGCTACTGGTCTCTCGCCTTTCGAGTGTTCGATGTGTTATCAGCCCCTGCTCTTCCCTGAGCAAGAGGAAGAGGTCAACATACTCTCGGCCCAGATGTTCGTCCGCAGCTGTTACGTACCAGGAAGAGAGCCCGGTCTGCTCTTCTCAAGACCACCTCCAGATATCGACGACTGGCGGACCGCCACCGAACCCCGTCTCCCCGTTATCGTCTAGGGCAGAGGGTATTGGTTCTCACCTGAGATCTGCCTCTCCGGGTGGAGTCCCGCAAACTTTTTATCGGTCCTTCCCCGTCTTTATGATCCTTGGCCCCTCTGCTGTTCGTTTTCTGTTGCCCTACACCCTCCGTATACATCCCACATTTCATGTATCAAGGATTAAACCTCTGTCTCACAGCCCTCTGTCTCCTCTTTGTCCCTTGTTTTATTAATAAACATCTGTGATTCGAATTGTCTGCATCTGGGTCTTATCCTGAGTTCTGATAATTGAAAATAGCACAGCTTGGTATAAAAATTCCTGTACCATTACTGTATGGAACACAGATATAATGAACTATATAATACACTGTGTCCCTGTTATTGAGGAAAAATGTACTTTCTATGTCTTTAGTATGTGGTTTTCCCACCTAGCTATTTTAAGATTAATGAACTAATTGTATGTTGATCTGTTTAACAGCGTCTGCTAAATGACTAAAATGTAAAAAATATATAAATAATATGTAACCATACAACAGAGGAGGATGAATGCTCAGCACTTGCTAAATACTGTGCCTCAGAAAATAATACACATTTTATATGACTACTTTTGAAACAACATACCATACTTTGAAGGGAAAAGAGAGAACAAAATGAAGTGCTTTGCATGGAAGTGTTTGGGTGACCTGTGTACAAGGTGATTTCATTGACAGTCGACTCAAACATTTAAGAGTTTTTATGGCTAGAAAGGGAGAAATGGAGGTTGAATTTTCAGAGCACTTTTCCAGTTTTCCATGTGCTGCTTTAGGATAAAAAATGCAGGAATTACCGCATAGACACAGCACACAGCTAATGCATTAAAGTGTGTGTCTGTGTGTGTCTGTGTGCAATACAGCTGTCAAAGGCACTATGTCCATTACTGCAGTCTTAGACAGGTATATTTATGAACATCCCAGGGTCAACCTGTTTCTGATAAAACATTAGCAGAATGGGGCTGTCCTAACAACACATGGTCAGATGACTGGAATGAACACCATGGTAACTAAGACAGGTTCTCCTATCATCATCTTCATCAACATCAACAACACACACACACACACAATGCTGTGAATACTACTGTCATCTCCTGCACAATTCATCAGAGAGCATGTTCAAAAACAAAAACAAACTCCAACATAAAATAAAAACAGCCCATTGTTCTTTTGTCATGAAATATTGATAAGCCCATTCTTTACAGGCATAAGCAGACTGCTTAGCTAGCACGAACGATCGTGTGTTATTTGTGTGTATGTGGGTGTGTGTGCGGGGAATGTTTGTTGTGTAAACAGGCGTAAACATGGGTAATGTTTTTGCGCTTACATACAGCATCAAGGAAAACCGGAGCTAAGCAGCCACACAGCCTGTAGTTCTCAGGCCTAGCAAACAGACACTAGGGACTACAAGTTTTCACGCTAGATTTGATCACATACAGTACAAGAACTCTGGGAACTTTTGAGGTATGCTTCAATTAAGGGCCAAGAGATTTCATAACCAGTTTGGGTCCTTGAAATACGCAATGTAAATGCAATTTAATAATATTATTATTATTATTATTGTTATAATTATTATTATTATCATTGTTATTATTATATTATTATTGTTTTTATTTGTATTAGTAGTAGTGGTAGTATTAGTATTATTATTGATATTATTATTATTATTATTAAGCACATAATATGAGGAGAAAAAAGTTCTGGCCCAGTATACTGTAGCCTATATGTAACGGCTGTCTAATTCCTCCTCCTCGGATGAGGAGAGACGAGAAGGATCTGAGGACCAATGTGCAGCGTGGTCATTTTCCATGATGAATTTAATAGACAGGACGAAACACGAAGAACACTTGAATAATTTACAAAACAACAAAACGACGTAGACAGACCTGAACTTGAGAACTTACATAGACACGAAGAACGCACAAACAGGAAAGACTAGCCAAACGAACGAAGAAACGAAACAGTCCCGTGTGGTAGACACAGACACAGGAACAATCACCCACAAACAAACAGTGAGAACAGCCTACCTTAATATGGTTCTCAGTCAGAGGAGACGTCAAACACCTGCCTCTGATTGAGAACCATATCAGGCAACACATTTAACCCAACATAGAAACACATAACATAGAATTCCCACCCCAACTCACGCCCTGACCAACTAAACACATACAAAAACAAGGATAACAGGTCAGGAACGTGACACTATATTGATATTGTGTGATAATCAAACATAATTTTATGGGGCAGATGTGAAAAACACGAGTCACCATCCACAGTTGAGTGGGCTACAAGATATCCCATTATGTTGGCGTATCAGTTACGCCATAGCTTCCCCTGTTGGTTGTTATATTTTCATTACTTCATGACGTTCGACTATAATCCTTACCCCTCATCTTTCTCTCATCTATTATATGAAAGGGTACAGCAAATCTCTCTCTCCTTCACACACAGGCACACACAAAGAAACCATTCATCGCATCCTCAGTCAGGAGAGTCCATAAGTGTGTCTTTCTTTCATTCATTTAGAAAAGCATCCTCTTTCCTCTGCAATGACATTCATATTCTCTGGGAATCTCACCCACCCTCCCAGTCCATTATTTTCATACTATGGTCTCTTTTCATTGATTCAAAACAGAAAAGGGGAAAATGCAGCTCTGTTGAATGTAAAACCTGATTGCGGAGAGAGAGAGAGATTGTCATGTTGTGTACATACTGTATAAAGCCGGCAATGCCTGATGATGACAAAAATCTCTGCAGAAAGGCCAAGAGGCCGACACATAAGCTTGAATAAAAACAGTGATACTAAATCGCGCTGAAGTTCAGCGCTAAAGTGCAATTTAAATGTAAAGGTCATTTCCGATTGAGCCGACCTATGAACCGTGAATGCAGTCTCCGCTAACCTGAACATTGTCTTTGAATTTATATTGCGCTGAAGCGCAGCTCTTAAACGCTACGGATTGAATGGAGTTTGGTGACATATTCCTAGAATTACAATAAATGGTAATTGTTCTCCCACACTATCTCACAAGCATGCCAACGCACGTACTGTGTCATAGTAATCTGCTTGAGTGGTAAACTGTGTGTGTGTGTGTGTGTGTGTGTGTGTGTGTGTGTGTGTGTGTGTGAGTGTGAGTGTGAGTGTGTGTGTGTGTGTGTGTGTGTGTATGTGTATGTGTGTGTGTGCGTGTGCGTGTGCGTGTGCGTGTGCGTGTGCGTGTGTGTATGTGTGTGTGTGTCTGACCGCACCTTAACCGTATGTTTCAGAACAAACACCACCATCAGTTCTTCTCTGTTTTATGTAAGAAAAAAAATACAAATCACAAAGATGAATATTGCTGATACACCAAGGTGAAAATATAATGCCTTGATGATTTTAATGTGATATTTATTCTCTCTCTCCTCCTCTTCTTTCACCATCTACTAGCCCCTTGAGCATTTATTTTCAATGTCTCCACTCCCCTTCACTCTCTTTCACATGATCTTATTTCGTTCTTCCTCTCCACCTATCTTCCCCTTTCAGATATTATATCGACCAACAACATCTGGAGAGAGACAACATAAAAATTGCCCTGAAAAAGCATATACTATGAATATCATAGACTATGGATGTTATATCTACCTGAGATATCATACACTTCATGTATATCATATCTACCTGAGATATCATACACTTTATGGATATCGAATCTACCTGAGATATCATACACTTCATGGATATCAAATCTACCTGAGATATCATACACTATGGAATCATATCTACCTGAGATATCATACACTTCATGTATATCATATCTACCTGAGATATCATACACTATGGAATCATATCTACCTGAGATATCATACACTATGGACATCATATCTACCTGAGATATCATACACTATGGACATCATATCTACCTGAGATATCATACACTTCATGTATTTCATATCTACCTGAGATATCATACACTATGGACATCACATCTACCTGAGATATCATACACTTCATGTATATCATATCTACCTGAGATATCATACACTATGGAATCATATCTACCTGAGATATCATACACTATGGATATCATATCTACCTGAGATATCATGCACTATGGACATCATATCTACCTGAGATATCATACACTATGGACATCATATCTACCTGAGATATCATACACTATGGACATCATATCTACCTGAGATATCATACACTTCATGTATTTCATATCTACCTGAGATATCATACACTATGGAATCATATCTACCTGAGATATCATGCACTATGGACATCATATCTACCTGAGATATCATACACTATGGACATCATATCTACCTGAGATATCATACACTATGGATATCATATCTACCTGAGATATCATACACTATGGATATCATATCTACCTGAGATATCATACACTTCATGGATATCATATCTACCTGAGATATCATACACTATGGACATCATATCTACCTGAGATATCATACACTTCATGGATATCAAATCTACCTGAGATATCATACACTATGGATATCATATCTACCTGAGATATCATACAGAATAAAACAATGCCTCTGTTTTTAATAGGATATTTTTTTGTGATGGTTCAAAATAATCCACATTATGTTTTGTAACACACACACACACACACACACACACACACACACACACACACACACACACACACACACACACACACACACACACACACACACACACACACACACACACACACACACACACACACACACACACACACACACAGGAGGAGAGACAACCATCTCAGCCTTAATTGAAAGATGTAATCTTGCAAATGGAAGCCATGAAACATTCAGAGAGAGTGAGTGAGTGAAGGAGAGAGGGAGAGGGAGAAGGGGAAGGACAAGAAGTGAGAGGGAGTGTGTGCTTTTACTGGGACCAGTCACAAGAGACTCAATCAAAGAGACTTTTCCTTTGAGAGTGAAAAACCACTGGTGACCTGTCCCTCCCCTCCCTGTCTCTCTTTTCCACCCCCTCATCTCTCCCTCTCTCACCTTTCCATCTCACTCTCTCCTCTCACCCTCCTCCCTGTTACACTCCTCTCTGTAACTCTCCAAGCTCACTCTTCCTCTCTCTCACTCCATTTCCTGCCCTTTCCCCCTCTTCTCCATTTCTCATGTGAGTCCCTTTTTTACTTTCCCTTATTCCCCTTCTTATCTGTCTAATTGATCATTCGTCCATCTCTCTTTTTTCTTTCCTTTATCTTTCTCCTTACGTTCTCTCTCGTTCCCCTCTTCCCTTACTCCATCTCTTCTCTCTGTGGTAGTGTAACTATGGGCTCGAACTGTTCCTTAGAGACCAATAGCTCTACCTCCTCTGTGTGTGTGTGTGTGTGTGTGTGTGTGTGTGTGTGTGTGTGTGTGTGTGTGTGTGTGTGTGTGTGTGTGTGTGTGTGTGTGTGTGTGTGTGTGTGTGTGTGTGTGTGTGTGTGTGTGTGTGTGTGACTGCGGCAGTGCAGTAGTATAGCTGTCATTTATTTGGCAGGGGCTTCAGACTTTAGTCCGTTTTTATCCCACGGGTTGTCAAGGAAATTCAGCAAACAAAAAGTTTATAATGTATCCAATCATGCGTGAGGTACAAAGACACTAATTTGCATCTTTCACATGTCTGCTATACCCGAAAGCATAGCATAACTAAATTATCTTGGCTAGAATCCAAATACACACAGACAGACACACACACACAGACACACACAATCAAATACTGAGTGATCAAAAGAGAGAGCGAGAGAGAGAGACTGAGAGAGAATGAGAGAGAGAGAGAGAGAGAGAGAGAGAGAGAGAGAGAGAGAGAGAGAGAGAGAGAGAGAGAGAGAGAGAGAGAGAGAGAGAAAGAGAGAGAGAGAGAGAGAGAGAGAGAGAGAGAGAGAGAGAATTCGACAAACCAATTAGGATCTGGCTAAAAATACTTGAATCAGTTATAGAACCCATTGCCCTTTATGGTTGTGAGTTCTGGGGTCCACTCACTAACCAAGAATTCACAAAATAGGACAAACACCAAATTGAGACTCCGCATGCAGAATCCTGCAAAAATATCCTCTGTGTACAATGTAAAATACCAAATTATGCATGCAGAGCAGAATTAACCTGTCTAGGATCAGCGTGGCGCTAGCGGCACCCCCCCCCCCCCCCACTGAAAAACCAGTGCCGCGAAATTCAAAAAAAATATTTTTTTAAAATATTTAACTTTCACACATTAAAGTCCAATACAGCTAATGAAAGACACAGATCTTATGAATCCAGTCAACATTTCCGATTTTTAAAATGTTTTACAGGGAAGACACAATATGTAAAGATGTACATCTATTACCTAAAAACACATTAGCATAATCCACCATCTTTTATTTGTCCACCAACACCAGTAGCCATCACCAATTCGGCTAAACTAAGATATTTATAGCCCCTAACCAACAAAAAAACTCATTAGATGACAGTCTGATAACATATTTATGGTATGGGATAGGTTTTGTTAGAAAAAAGTGCATATTTCAGGTATATGGCATAGTTTACAATTGCACCCACCATCACAAATGGACTAGAATAATTACAATGAGCAACGTGTTTACCTAACTACTAATCATCAAACATTTCGTAAAAATACACAGCATACACGAATCGAAAGACACAGATCCTGTGAATACAGACAATATTTCAGATTTTCTAAGTGTCTTACAGCGAAAACACAATAAATCGTTATATTAGCTTAGCACATAGCAATTAGCAGCCCAGCATTGATTCTAGCCAAAGTGAGCGATAAAAGTCAACATCGCCAAAAGATATTAATTTTTTCACTAACCTTCTCAGAATTCTTCCGATGACACTCCTGTAACATCACATTACAACATGCATATACAGTTTGATCGAAAATGTTTATATTTAGCCACCAAAATCATGGTTAGACAATGTGAAATGTAGACAAGCTGGTAAAGAAAACGTCCTTGCGCCACTTAGACAGTGATCTACTCTTATACATAAATACTCATAAACGTGACTAAAAAATATAGGGTGGACAGGGATTGATAGACAATTTAATTCTTAATACAATTGCGTTATTACATTTTTTTATTTATCCTTACTTTTCAATACAGTTTGCGCCAAGCGAAGCTACGTCAAAAAACATGGCGTCCTAAGCCACTAAAATGTTTCGACAGAAACACGATTTATCATAATAAAAATGTCCTACCTTGAGCTGTTCTTCCATCAGTATCTTGGGCAAAGGATCCTTTCTTGGGAGAAATCGTCTTTTGGTGGAAAGCTGTCCTCTTGCCATGTGGAAATGTCAACTACGTTCGGGATGAACTGAAAAGCGTGCCCAACTTTTCACATCGTTGCAAAAATAAATGTCCCAAAATCGCACTAAACGGATATAAATTGCTATAAAACGCTTTAAATTAACTACTTTGTGATGTTTGTAACTCCTATAACGAGTGAAAAGATGACCGGAGAAATATAACAGGCTAAACTAACGCTTGGAACAGGAGAGGGTCGGTGTCTTCCACGCGCGTTACGCAGCAAGAAAAGACTTGCTAGCTAAAGGTTTTTTTCATTTGTAGGGCCTGTGAACGAGCAATCGAGCCCGTTGGAATCGTCATCACGTAAAGGCATCCAGGGGAAGACGTAAGAAGTGTCCGTATAGTCATAGCAACGACAGAGCCCTTTTAAATGACTTCAGAAAAGTGGCCAACGTTTCTCAAATCTGACTCCATGTCAGGGAAATTGCTGTAGAATGGGCTCTGTTCCACTTAGAGACAAAATTTCAACTCCTATAGAAACTATAGACTGTTTTCTATCCAATAATAATAATAATATGCATATTGTACGATCAAGGATTTTGTGGGAAGCCGTTTAAAAAATTAGCCACATTAGCATAAATAGTCTAAACAGCGCCCCCATCCCCAACAGGTTTTAAGCCGATAGCCGCTAATTATCAAAATCCAGAAAGAGACGCTAAATTCTACAACCACCCAGAAGGAAGCGATTCACAAACCTTCCCTAAAAAAGCCATCACCTACAGAGACGAATGTGGAGAAGAGTCCCCTAAACAAGCTCGTCCTGGGGCTCTGTTCACAAACACAAACAGACCCCACAGAGCCCCAGGACAGAAACACAATTAGACCCAACCAAATCATGAGAAAACAAAAAGATAATTACTTGACACATTGGAAAGAATTAACAAAAAAACTGAGCAATCTAGAATGCTATTTGGTCCTAAACAGAGAGTACACAGTGGCAGAATACCTGACCAATGTGACTGACCCAAACTTAAGGAAAGATTTGACTATGTACAGACTCAATGAGCATAGCCTTGCCATTGAGAGATGCCGCGGTAGGCAGACATGGATCTCAGGAAAAGACAGGTTAGGTGCACACTGCCCACAAAATGAGGTGGAAACGGAGCTGCACTTCCTAACCTCCTGACAAATGTTTGACCACATTAGATGCACATATTTCCCACAGATCACACAGATCCACAAAGAATTCAGAAGCAAATCAAACAATGATAAACTCCCATATCTGTTAGTTGAAATACCGCAGTGTGCAGTCATAACAGCAAGATTTGTGTCCTTTGGAGGGCAACCCGTGGAGCACAAACAACATTGTAAATGTCTATATTCTTTTCAAACTTTTGTGAGTGTAATGTTTACTAATGTTTCCCTTATTTATATCCCTTTTATTTGTTATTTATTCCATTTGCTTTGGCAATGTAACCGTTTGTTTCCCATGCCAATAAAGCCCTTCAAATGTAATTGAATTTAATTGAGATGGAAAGAGAGAGAGAGAATGAGATGGATATGGGGGGAGAGATAGAGAGAGAGGGGGGGTGGAGAGGGAGATGGAGAGAGAGAGACGGAGAGAGAGAGATGGAGAGAGAGAGATGGAGAGAGAGAGATGGAGAGAGGAGATGGAGAGGGGAGATGGAGAGAGAGAGATGGGGAGAGAGAGAGATGGAGAGAGAGAGATGGAGAGAGAGAGATGGAGAGGGGAGATGGAGAGAGTGAGAGCAGTTTGAACACACTGCAACAAAACAACACAGCTAGAGAGATGGCAAAGTGGCTGACTCAATTGAATTCAGAGTGGTGGGAGACATAATGAGAGAAGAGGAGGAGGAAGGACAAAGAGATTAGAGAGATGAGGAGGAGGAATGACAGAGAGATGAGAGTGAAAAGGAGGAGGAGGAGGAGGAGGAGGAGTGATAGAGATGAGAGAGAAGACTAGAAGGAGGAAGGACAGAGAGATGAACGAGGAGGAGGAGGAGGATGTGGAGGAGGGGGGACAGGGAGATGAGAAAGAAGATGAGGAGGAGGAAGGACAGAGAGATGAGACTGAAGAGGAGGAGGAGGAGGTGGAGGAGGAGGAGGAGGAGGAGGAGGAGGAGGAGGAGGAGGAGGGACAGAGAGATGAGAGCGAACAGGAAGAGGAAGGACAGAGAGATGAGAGAGAACAGGAGGAGGAGTGACAGAGAGAGGAAAGAGAAGAGGAGGAGGAGGAAGGACAGAGAGATGAGAGAGAACAGGAGGAGAAGTGACAGAGCGATGAGAGTGAACAGGAGGAGAACCGACATAGAGATGAGAGAGAACAGGAGGTGGAGGAGTGACAGAGAGATGAAAGAGAAGAGGAGGAGGAGGAAGGACAGAGAGATGAGAGAGAACAGGAGGAGAAGCAACAGAGAGATGAAAGAGAAGAGGAGGAGGAGGAAGGACAGAGAGATAAGAGAGAACAGGAGGTGGAGGAAAGACAGAGAGATGAGAGAGAACAGGAGGAGAAGCGACAGAGCGATTAGAGAGAACAGGAGGAGAAGCGACATAGAGATGAGAGAACAGGGGGAGGAGGAAGGACAGAGAGATGAGAGAGAACAGGAGGTGGAGGAAAGACAGAGATGAGAGAGAACAGGAGGAGAAGCGACAGAGCGATTAGAGATAACAGGAGGAGGAGGAGTGACAGAGAGAGGGAGGAGGGAGGACAGAAAAAGAGTGTGAGATCCTGTCTGTGGCAACCCCAGGAGGTAAGGAGGCTGTTACTCCAAACCCCAGGAGGTTAGGTAGGCTGTTACTCCCAACCCCAGGAGGTTAGGAAGGCTGTTCCTCCCAACCCCAGGAGGTAAGGTAGGCTGTTCCTCCCAACACCAGGATGTAAGGTAGGCAGTTACTCCCAACTCCAGGAGGTTAGGTAGACTGTTACTCCCAACCCCAGGAGGTTAGGTAGACTGTTACTCCCAACCCCAGGAGGTAAGGTAGACTGTTACTCCCAACCCCAGGAAGTTAGGTAGGCTGTTACTCCCAACCCCAGGAGGTTAGGTAGACTGTTACTCCCAACCCCAGGAGGTAAGGTAGACTGTTACCCCCAACCGCAGGAGGTAAGGTAGACTGTTACTCCCAACCGCAGGAGGTAAGGTAGACTGTTACCCCCAACCCCAGGAGGTAAGGTAGGCTGTTACTCCCTGTTACTCCCAACCCCAGGAGGTTAGGTATGCTGTTACTCCCAACCCCAGGAGGTTAGGTAGGCTGTTACTCCCAACCCCAAGGAGGTTAGGAAGGCTGTTACTCCCAACCCCAGGAGGTAGGTAGGCTGTTACTCCCAACCCCAGGAGGTAAGGTAGTCTGCTACTCCCAACCCCAGGAGGTTAGGTAGGCAGTTACTCCCAACCCCAGGAGGTAGGTAGGCTGTTACTCCCAATCCCAGGAGGTAAGGTAGTCTGCTACTCCCAACCCCAGGAGGTTAGGTTGGCTGTTACTCCCAACCCCAGGAGGTTAGGTAGGCAGTTACTCCCAACCCCAGGAGGTAAGGTAGGCTGTTACTCCCTGTTACTCCCAACCCCAGGAGGTAAGGTAGGCTGTTACTCCCAACCCCAGTAGGTTGGGTAGGCTGTTACTCCCAACCCCAGGAGGTTAGGTAGGCTGTTACTCCCAACCCCAGGAGGTTAGGTAGACTGTTACTCCCAACCCCAGGGAGGTTAGGTAGGCTTTTACTCCCAACCACAGGAGGTTAGGTAGACTGTTACTCCCAACCCCAGGGAGGTTAGGTAGGCTGTTACTCCCAACCCCAGGAGGTTAGGTAGGCAGTTACTCCCTGTTACTCCCAACCCCAGGAGGTAAGGTAGGCTGTTACTCCCAACCCCAGGAGGTTAGGTAGGCTGTTACTCCCAACCCCAGGAGGTAAGGTAGGCTGTTACTCCCAACCCCAGGAGGTTAGGTAGGCAGTTACTCCCAACCACCAGGAGGTTAGGTAGACTGTTACTCCCAACCCCAGGAGGTAAGGTAGGCTGTTACTCCCTGTTACTCCCAACTCCAGGAGGTAAGGTAGGCTGTTACTCCCAACCCCAGTAGGTAAGGTAGTCTGTTACTCCCAACCCCAGGAGGTAAGGTAGGCTGTTACTCCCAACCCCAGGAGGTGAGGTAGACTGAAACTCCCAACCCCAGGAGGTAAGGTAGGCTGTTACTCCCTGTTACTCCCAACCCCAGGAGGTTAGATAGGCTGTTACTCCCAACCCCAGGAGGTAAGGTAGGCTGTTACTCCCAACCCCAGGAGGTAAGGTAGACTGTTACTCCCAACCCCAGGAGGTAAGGTAGGCTGTTACTCCCTGTTACTCCCAACCCCAGGAGGTTAGGTAGGCTGTTACTCCCAACCCCAGGAGGTAAGGTAGGCTGTTACTCCCAACCCCAGGAGGTAAGGTAGTCTGTTACTCCCAACCCCAGGGAGGTAAGGTAGGCTGTTACTCCCAACCCCAGGAGGTGAGGTAGACTGAAACTCCCAACCCCAGGAGGTAAGGTAGGCTGTTACTCCCTGTTACTCCCAACCCCAGGAGGTTAGGTAGGCTGTTACTCCCAACCCCAGGAGGTAAGGTAGGCTGTTACTCCCAACCCCAGGAGGTTAGGTAGGCTGTTACTCCCAACCCCAGGAGGTTAGGTAGACTGTTACTCCCAACCCCAGGGAGGTTAGGTAGACTGTTACTCCCAACCCCAGGAGGTAAGGTAGGCTGTTACTCCCAACCCCAGGAGGTTAGGTAGACTGTTACTCCCAACCCCAGGGAGGTTAGGTAGGCTGTTACTCCCAACCCCAGGAGGTTAGGTAGACTGTTACTCCCAACCCCAGGAGGTTAGGTAGACTGTAACTCCCAACCCCAGGAGGTAAGGTAGGCTGTTACTCCCAGAACCAGGAGGTAAGGTAGGCTGTTACTCCCAACCCCAGGAGGTAAGGTAGGCTGTTACTCCCAACCCCAGGAGGTAAGGTAGGCTGTTACTCCCAAACCCAGGAGGTAAGGTAGGCTGATACTCCCAACCAGGCCGATCAAGATCGACATCGAAATTGAACGTCTATCCATGTCCTGAGGATGTTGGGAAATATCTTCAAAACTGGCCACTAGGGGCAATAGTGAGTGCTATTACCATCAAGTAGACTTGTGCTTTGCCCTGGTGTTGTGGACTGGGATGCTCGATAAGTGTAATCCCGATTTCGGATCAGAAGGTTGCGTGTTTGATCCCAGTTGTGGACACAGTTTTTTTCTTTTTGGTTTTAAACCTATCCCAAACCTTAACCCTCACCTTAACCTTAACCATTCAGAATGATTGTCTAAACTTAACATTTACCTTCAAATGGAATCATACAGAGTAGTAGGAGCAACAAAATCATTTTGAAATTTGACGTTTGGATCAACTTTGAAATTTGACAATGGGAGAATGTTGATAAACGTCTATTTTTGCAGTGAGACTGTGAGAGCTTGTTGCTTGCCCCAGAGAATCACCCAGTCTGTGCCCACCTCAGGGGGTGAGGGAGGCAGCAAACAAGGTTGGAGAACACAGGGAGATGGCATTGCATAGACACACACACACAGACACACAAAGAGTCAAACAAACAGTACACACAAAGACACACACACACACACTGAGACACACTGCACCTTTACCACTCACAACTTCAGGAGGGTTAACCTAGAACAGTTGTGTGTGTCTCTCTCTCTCTCTCTCTATCTCTCGCGCATTTATTTTCAGCTAACTTAACATGTGTAAATATTTGTATGAACATATCAAGATTCTACAAGTGAACAAGTTCCACAGACATGTGACTAAAAGAAATGGAATAATGTGTCCCTGAACAAAGGGGGGGTCAAAATCAAAAGTAACAGTCGGTATCTGCATTAAGTACTGCAGTGCATCTCCTCCTCATGAACTGCACCAGATTTGCCAGTTCTTGCTGCGAGATGTCACCCCACTCTTCCACCAAGGCACCTGCAAGTTCCCGAACATTTCTGGGGTGGAATGACCCAAGCCCTCACCCTCCGATCCAACCGGTCCCAGACGTGCTCAATGGGATTGAGATCCGGGCTCTTCGCTGGCCATGGCAGAACACTGACATTCCTGTCTTGCAGGAAATCACGCACAGAATGAGCAGTATGGCTGGTGGCATTGTCATGCTGGAGGGTCATTTCAGGATGAGCCTGCAGGAAGGGTACCACATGAGGGAGGAGGATGTCTTCCACAAGCTCAGTCCGATGATGCTGTGACACACCGCCCCAGACCATGACGGACCCTCCACTTCCAAATCAATGTCGCTCCAGAGTACAGGCCTCGGTGTAACGCTCATTAAATGATAAATGCGAATCTGACCATCACCCATGTGAGACAAAACCGCGACTCGTCAGTGTAGAGCACTTTTTGCCAGTACTTTCTGGTCAAACGACCGTGGGTTTGTGCCTACGTTGTTGCCGGTGATATCTGTTGAGGACCTGTCTGAGTTCAGCCTCTCTCAGCCTTTTGCGGACATCTGAGCACTGATGGAGATTTGTGCGTTCCTGGTGTAACTCGGGCTGTTGTTGTTGCCATCATGTACCTGTCACGCAAGTGTGATGTTCGGATGTAATGATCCTGTGCAGGTGTTGTTACACGTGGCCTGCCACTGCGAGGACGATCAGCTGTCCGTCTTGTCTCCCTCTTAGGTGTCTCACAATACGGACATTGCAATTTATTGCCCTGGCCACATTTGCAGTCCTCTTGCCTCCTTGCAGCATGCCAAAAGCACGTTCACGCAGATGATCAGTGACCCATGGCATCTTTCTTTTGGTGTTTTTCAGAGTAGAAAGGCCTCTTTCGTGTCCTAAGATTTCATAACTGTGACCTTAATTGCCTACCGTCTGTAAGCTGTTAGTGTCTTAACAACCATTCCACAGGTGCATGTTCATTAATTGTTTATGGTTCATTGAACAAGCATGTTTGAAACAGTCTTTAAACCCTTTACAATGAAGCTCTGTGAAGTTATTTAGATGTTTTACAAATTATCTTTGAAAGACAGGGTCCTTAAAAATATCTGTTTCTTTTTTTGCTGAGTTTATGTTTACTTTACCAAAGTAAACATAATAGTAATAATTATTAGGGGTTTTATTTACAAAGGCGTTTGTTCTTCACTGGTAGCCCTTTTCTTGTGGCAAAAGGTCACAAATCTTGCTGCTGATATGATACACTGTGGTATGTCACCAAATAGATATGGGAATATATGAAAATTGGGTTTGTTTTCTAATTGTTTGTCGATCTGTGTAATCTATCTCTAATATTGTTATGCATTTGGAAGGAGGTTTGGAAGTGCAGCTCACTTTCCACTTAATTTTGTGGGCAATGTGCACATACAGTGGATTGCGAAAGTATTCACCCCCCTTGGAGTTTTTCTGATTTTGTTGCCTTACAACCTGGAATTAAAATGGATTTTGGGTCTGTTCGTAACATTTGATTTACACAACATGTCTACCACTTTGAAGATGCAATTTTTTTTTATTGTGAAACAAAAAAGAAATGAGACAAAAAAAATGAACTTCCCCCCGGAGTAATTGAGTGTGCATAACTATTCAACCCCCAAAGTCAATAGTTTGTAGAGCACCTTTTGCAGCAATTACAGCTGCAAGTATCTTGGGGTATGTCTCTATAAGCTTGGCACATCTAGCTACTGGGATTTTTCCCCATTCTTTAAGGCAAAACTGCTCCAGTTCTTTCAAGTTGGATGGGTTCCGCTGGTGTACAACAATCGCTAAGCCATACCACGGATTCTCAATTGGATTGAGGTCTGGGCTTTGACTAGGCCATTCCAACACATTTAAATGTTTTCCCTTAAACCACTCGAGTGTTGCTTTAGCAGTATGCTTAGGGTCATTGTTCTGCTGGAAGGTGAACCTCCGTCCCATTCTCAAATCTCTGGAAGTCTGAAACAGGTTTCCCTCAATAATTTCCCTGTATTTAGCACCACCCATCATTCCTTCAATTCTGACCAGTTTCCCAGTCCTTGCTGATGGAAAACATGGTCTTCTCAAGGTGATGGGAGGTGTTGGGTTTGCACCAGACAAAGCATTTTTCTTTGTGGCCAAAAAGCTCAATTTTAGTCTCATCTGACCAGAGTACCTTCTTCCATATGTTTAGGGAGTCTCCCACATGCCTTTTGTTTACTTTTTTCTTTAACCTGTTTGGGCTGCAAGCCCGAAATCGGTACGAAAATGACAACAGCTGCAGGGCGCGAAATTCAAAATCTATTTTTTTTTAAATATTTAACTTTTACACATTAACAAGTCCAATACAGCATTTGAAAGATAAACATCTTGTCAATCCAGCCAACATGTCCGATTTTTAAATGTTTTACAGAGAAAACACCACATATATTTATGTTAGCTCACCACCAAATACAAAAGTGGACAGACACGTATGGATATGATTATTATGTATGAATTATGATTCAAGTAGCATGCACAAGCCAACCGAAATAAACTAAAACCAACCTAAAGAGCCCAGAAAAAACTACCTCAGATGACAGTCATATAACATGTTACACAATAAATCTATGTTTTGTTCATAAAAAGTGCATATTTTAGCTATAAATCAGTTTTACATTGATGCTAACATAAATGCTAACACATAGCTAGAGTCTGAATCCAGACGGGAGTAGCCAGAGAAAATACATACACCAACGTCGGCTACTAATTACACCTCATAAAACATTTCAGAAAAACATATGGTGGATAGCTAATGAAAGACAGATATCGTGTGAATAAAGCCAACATTTCCGATTTTTGAAGTGTTTTACAGCGAAAACACAATATATCGTTATATTAGCTAACAACATAAGCTAGCATAAGTCAGCACTAGCATTGGTCAAGCGCTAGCCTAGCACAGTTAGCCCAGTTAGCACAGCACAGCTCAACAGATATATGAAAAAGCATCCCAAATTGGGTCTTATCTTTGTTGATATTCCATCAGAATGTTGTAACGGGGTCCAATGTCCAGTAGAGTCTTTAGTTGGGTTCCAGAACGAATTATTTCCCTCTTTGGTTAGCAAGCACAATAGCATTGCGGCGCTACACAGCGTTTCTTCAAAAAATTCTTCCGTCGTATCACATCTAAAGTCCAGAATAAATTGCAATAATATAATTAAAGTATATTGAAAAAACATACTTTAGGATGATTTTGTGACATGTATCAAATAATATCGTAGTCAGACATCATATTCACCGTTATCTACCTTGTTCCAGAAGCCGAGACCAAATTCTGCTTCGCGCCCGGAATTTTTTTTTAACTGCGCCGGTCTCACAAGAAGGTGTGTTATTCAGTCCATGGACGAGATAGTCGACTCCTTTCAATTCCCACTTCCGCATTACAGCCTGACGAAGGCGTGTGAAGTGTTTCTATGGTCCCAAGTCAAAGGGCCTTTTATAGAGAAGGTCTTAAAGAGACACATCGCATTTTGGAAATCTCAATTCGGCTGGGAAAATGGCTGTAAAAATATTTCTGTTCGACTTAGAGAAACAATTCAAACCTTTTTAGAAACTATAGACTGTTATCTATCCAACAGTAGTAAATATATGCATATTGGAAAATAAAAAGTTTCTTAGGAGGCCGTTTGAAAATGTGCACACATTTTCCAGTTTTTTCAATATTCAGCTTGCAGCCCAAACAGGTTTTAAGCAACGGCTTTTTTCTGGACACTCTTCCGTAAAGCCCAGCTTTGTGGAGTGTACGGCTTAAAGTGGTCCTATGGACAGATACTCCAATCTCCTCTGTGGTACTTTGCAGCTCTTTCAGGGTTATCTTTGGTCTCTTTGTTGCCTCTCTGATTAATGCCCTCCTAGCCTGTTCCGTGAGTTTTGGTGGGCGGCCCTCTCTTGGCAGGTTTGTTGTGGTGCCATATTCTTTCAATTTTTAATAATGGATTTAATGGTGCTCCGTGGGATGTTCAAAGTTACTGATATTTTTTTACTGATCTGTACTTCTCTACAACTTTGTCCCTGACCTGTTTGGAGAGCTCCTTGGTCTTCATATTGTCACTTGTGTGGTGGTGCCCCTTGCTTACTGGTGTTGCAGACTCTGTGGCCTTTCAGAACAGGAGTTCATGTGACAGATCATGTGACACTTAGATTGCACACAGGTGAACTTTATTTAACTAATTATGTGACTTCTGAAGGTAATTGGTTGAACCAGATCTTATTTAGGGGCTTCATAGCAAAGGGGGTGAATACATATGCACGCACCACTTTTGCTTAGAATTTTTTTTTTTACATTTTTTGAAACAAGTTATTTTTTTTATTTCACTTCACCAATTTAGAATGTTTTGTGTATGTCCATTACATGAAATCCAAATAAAAATCCATTTCAATTACAGGTTGTAATGCAAGAAAATAAGAAAAATGCCAATAGGGGTGAATACTTTCGCAAAGCACTGTAGCCTGTCTTCCCTTGAGAGCCAGGTCTGCCTACGGCAGCCTTTCTCAAAAGCAAGGCTATGCTTACTGAGTCTGTACATAGTCAAAACTTTCCTTAATCTGTTTGGGTCAGTCACAGTGGTCAGGCTCTGTTTTCTTGTTGATTCTTTCCAATGTGTCAAGTAATTATGTTTTTGTTTTCTCATGGTTTGGTTGGGTCTAATTGTGTTGCTGTCCTGGATCTCTGTGGGGTCTGTTTGTGAACAGAGCGGCAGGACCAGCTTGCTTAGGGGACTCTTCTTCAGGTTCATCTCTCAGGAGGCGATTGCTTTGTTAAGGAAGGTTTGGGAATCGCTTCCTTTTAGGTGGATGTTGAATTTAACGTCTCTTTTCTGGATTTTGATCATTAGCGGCAATTGGCCTAATTGTGCTCTGCATTCATAATTTGGTGTTTTTACATTGTACACAGAGAATATTTTTGCAGAAATCTGCATGCAGTCTCAATTTGATATTTGCCCCATTTTGTGAATTCTTGGTTGGTGAGCGGACCCAAGCCTTCATAACCATTAAGGGCAATGGGTTCCAAAACGGATTCAAGTATTTTTAGCCAGATCCTAATTGGGGTGTAGAATATTATGTTCCTTTGATGGCATAGAAGGCCAATAGTGTTTTTTGTGCTCTAGAGCAATGGTGTCTAGATGAAATTTGAATTTGTGGTCCTGGCAACTGCACCTTTTTTGGAACACCATTATTTCTGTCTTACTGAGATTTACTGTCAGGTCCCAGGTCTGACAGAATGTGTGCAGAAGATGGTTGGGGACAGAAGCAGCAGATTATCAGCAAAGAGTAGACATTTGACTTCAGATTCTAGTAGGTTAAGGCCGGGTACAGGAGACTGTTATAGTGACCTCGTCAATTCGTTGATATATAAGTTGAAGAGGGTGGGGCTTAACCTGCATCCCTGTCTCAACCCATGGCCCTCTCTCTCTCTCTCTCCCTCTCCCACTCTCTCTCTCTCTCGCTATATATATTTCTCTCCCTCTCTTTCTCTCTCTCCTGCTCCCTCCCTCCCTCCCCTCTCTCTCGCGCTCTTTCTCTTTCTCTCTCTCTCGCGCTCTTTCTCTTTCTCTCTCTCTCGCGCTCTTTCTCTTTCTCTCTCTCTCGCGCTCTTTCTCTTTCTCTCTCTCTCGCGCTCTTTCTCTTTCTCTCTCTCTCGCGCTCTTTCTCTTTCTCTCTCTCTCGTTCTCTTTCTCTTTCTCTTTCTCTCTCGCGCTCTTTCTCTTTCTCTCTCTCTCGCGCTCTTTCTCTTTCTCTCTCTCGTTCTCTTTCTCTTTCTCTCTCTCTCGTTCTCTTTCTCTTTCTCTCTCTCTCGTTCTCTTTCTCTTTCTCTCTCTCTCGCGCTCTTTCTCTTTCTCTTTCTCTTTCTCTCTCTCTCGCGCTCTTTCTCTTTCTCTTTCTCTTTCTCTCTCTCTCGCGCTCTTTCTCTTTCTCTTTCTCTCTCTCTCGCGCTCTTTCTCTTTCTCTCTCTCTCGCGCTCTTTTTCTCTCTCTTTCTCTCTCTCTCTCTCTTTCTCTTTCTCTCTCTCTTTCTCTCTCTCTTTCTCTCTCTCTCTCTCTCTCTCTCTCTCTTTCTCTTTCTCTTTCTCTCTCTCTCTCTCTCTCTCTCTCTCTCTCTCTCTCTTCTCTCTCTCTCTCTCTCTCTCTCTCTCTCTCTCTCTCTCTCTCTCTCTCTCCTCTCTCTCTCTCTCTCTCTCTCTCTCTCTCTCTCTCTCTCCTCTCTCTCTCTCTCTCTCTCTCTCTCTCTCTCCTCTCTCTCTCTCTCTCTCTCTCTCTCTCTCTCTCTCTCTCTCTCTCTCTCTCTCTCTCTCTCTCTCTCTCTCTCCTTCAGTAAGTAAAGCCTAGCAGTGGTTGGTGAATAGATTGAGTACAGAGTGTCTATGTCCCAAAGGAACGCTTCCTGTAAAGCTGAGGAGGTTAAGGGCATTGGATCAATGAGATATTACATTATGTCTGCAATCACACTCTCTCAATTCCCCACCCAGCATGTTGGACAAGATGTAGGGAGGAACAGAGGGGTATAGAAGGAATTGTACACTTCTCCATCAGGTCTACCAGTTACATAACTTGCACAAAACTTCATTCCCCCAGGGTTAATCAAATAAGCAGAAAGGGAACACTGTAAAAAAGGGAATGGAAGATTGATAATGACAGTGTCAGAGAGCAAACAATAGATCAGAGAAAGAAGCAGAGACAAACGAATGAACTAAGAAAAATCCTGTGGATAGGAGATGGAGAGATAGACAGAGAGAGAGCTGAAGAGGTGGCAACCTGAGATAGAGGAGAAGAGAAATTGAGAAAGTCAGAAAGAGCTGAAGAGGGGGTAGAAAGAGAAAGAGAGATGGACAGACAGAGACAAATATACAGACAGACAGAGAGAGAGAGAGAGAGATGGAGAGGGGCCTCTCTCTTCCGTTCAGCTGCAGCTCTTGGCTGGCTGTGAAAAGATGCTTTTTCCTGGAGCAGGAAGTCCACAGGGGGCCGTTGTGCCGGCCCACAGTCCCTTCCTCCCTCCAGAAACCCCACAGAGAAAGAAAGAGAGAAAGAGACAAAGAGCAAAAGAGAGAGAGACTTTCCCCAACGCACAAGTGGTTATCTCCACCCTGCTACCACGAAAAGACTTCCACCCTGCCAACATACAGCGGGTAAACTCAAGTATTTCCAATGACTGTGCCTCAAAACCAAATGTTATCCTGGCCCACCACTCAACCCTGGACTTGAACAGCCTCTATGACCAGGTCCACCTATACAAGGCAGCAGTGCCCACCATCGCCCGGACCCTAAAGGACATCGCTCTCAAATGCAGCCCCAACACCTCACACAGGAGTAACAGATCAATAGACACCCCGCCCAGACCAGCGAGACACTCTCCCGACCCCCCCTCCCCACAACCAATCAACACCCCCCCCCCAAATCAACCATTCCCACACCCCATTTAGGCCCCCTTAGATCAGACCTATGCCCCTCCATGCCCACCCCATGCCCCCCCCCACAACAAACGCAAAGAGGACTTCAACATGTAAGTCAAATATACGCCCAGGCCGTGAGTGGGAAAACAGGCCCAACCCCCACTCTTACACTAGCCCAAGCCAATGGAATGTACCAGATGCTCAGCAGGCTTTGCTCACACTTACTGGCCTGGGGCCAAACCACACGACCAACAACGTTGGACACTTTATGGAACACAAAGCCTTCACTATCTCATACCTGAATATCCCAGGCCTGAGGTCATCTGCCTTTGGCCTAAAGAGCAGGAACCTGGATTTCATCAAAGAAGTTGGAAGTACAGACATTGTCATCCTACAAGAAACATGGTATAAAGGAGACGGACCTACTGGTTGCCCTCTAGGTTACAGAGAGCTGGTAGTCCCATCCAACAAACTCAGGGGGTATGATCATTTGATATAGAGCAGACCTAACTCACACTATTAATTACTTAAAACAGGAACATTTTACATTTGGCTAGAAATTCAAAAGGAAATGATCATAACAGAGAAAAATGTCCTCCTGTGTGCTACCTATATCCCCCCACGAGAATCCCCATACTATAATGAAGACAGCTTCTCAATCCTGGAGGGGGAAATCAATCATTTCCAGGCCCAGGGACATGTACTAGTCTGTGGCGACCTAAATGCCAGAACAGGACAAGAACCTGACAGCCTCAGCACACAGGGGGACAAACACCTACCTGGAGGTGACAGCATTCCCTCCCAAATATGCCCCCCTAGGCACAACTATGACAACATAACCAACAAAAACAGGTCACAACTCCTGCAGCTCTGTTGCACGCTGGGTATGTACATAGTCAATGGTAGGCTTCGAGGGGACTCCTATGGTAGGTACACCTATGGCTCATCTCTTGACAGTAGTACTGTAGACTACTTTATCACTGACCTCTACCCAGAGTCTCTCAGAGTATTCACAGTCATCCCACTGACACCCCTATCAGACAACAGCAAAATCACAGTCTACTTGAACAGAGCAATACTCAATCATGAGGCATCAAAGCCAAAGAAACTGAGTAATATTAAGAAATGCTATAGATGGTGGAAACCTACCAAAAAACTATTTGGCAACAACGAAGTCAATCCCTTTTAGAAAACTTCCTGGACAAAATGTTCCACTGTAATAGTGACGGTGTAAAATTGGCAGTAGAAAATCTAAACAGTATATTTTACCTTTCCCCTTCCCTATCAAATCTAAAAATGTCAAAAAGCAAACCGAAGAAAATGAACAACAATGACAAATGGTTTGATGAAGAATGCAAAAAAGTAAGAAAGACATTCAGAAACATGTCCAACCAAAAACATAGAGACCCAGAAAACGTGAGTCTAAGCCTTCACTACGGTGAATCACTAAAACAATATGGAAATACACTTCGGAAAAAAAAGGAACAGCATGTCAGATATCAGCTCAATGTAATTGAAGTATCCATAGACTCTAACTACTTATGGGGATAATTGAAAAAAACTAAACAAACAACACAAATAATTATCTATCCAAAATGGACATGTATGTGTAAACCACTTCTCCAATCTTTTTGGCCCTTAGAATCAACTATTAAATCTTAGAATCAACTATTAACCTTTCACGAGCCTCTACCCCGGGTCCGGGAGCACCCCCCCCCCCCCCCCACCACACTGATTAGCATCGCTAGCATAGCGTCACAATTAAATAGTAGCATCTAAATATCATTAAATCACAAGTCCAAGACACCTAATGAAAGATACAGATCCTGTGAATAAAGCCACCATTTCAGATTTTTTAAATGTTTTACAGGGAAGACAAAATATGTAAATCTATTAGCTAACCACGTTAGCAAAAGACACCATTTTTCTTTGTCCACCATTTTCTCTCTCCACCAGTAGCTATCACCAATTCAGCTAAACTAAGATATTGATAGCCACTAACCAAGAAAAAAAGCTCATCAGATGACAGTCTGATAACATATTTATGGTATAGGATAGGTTTTGTTAGAAAAATGTGCATATTTCAGGTATAAATCATAGTTTGCCATTGCAGCCACCATCACAAATCTCACCAAAGCGACTAGAATTACTACAGAGGACAACTTGTATTACCAATTTACTCATCATAAAACATTTCTTAAAAATACACAGCACATAGCAATGGAAAGACACAGATCTTGTGAATTCAGACAACATTTCAGATTTTCTAAGTGTTTTACGGTGAAAACACAATAAATCGTTATATTAGCATACCACATATGCAAACGTTACCCGAGCACTGATTCAAGCCAAAGAGAGCGATATCGTTATCATCGCCAAAATATATAAATTTTTTCACTAACCTTCTCAGAATTCTTCAGATGACACTCCTGTAACATCATATTACAACATACATATAGAGTTTGTTCGAAAATGTGCATATTTAGCCACCAAAATCATGGTTAGACAATGACAAAAGTAGCCCAGCTGGTCAGAAAATGTCGTGCACCATATTAGACAGTGATGTAGTCTTATACATAAATACTCATAAACTTGACTAAAAAATATAGGGTGGACAGCGATTGATAGACAATTTAATTCTTAATACAATCGCGGAATTACATTTTTTAAATTATCCTTACTTTCAATACAGGTTGCGCCAAGCGAAGCTATAGCAAACAAAATGGCGGCATAAGCGTTTCACATTTTTCGATAGAAACACAATTTATCATAATAAATTGTTCCTACTTTGAGCTGTTCTTCCATCAGAATCTTGGGCAATGAATCCTTTCTTGGGTCTAATCGTCTTTTGGTCGAAAGCTGTCCTCTTGCCATGCGGAAATGCCCACTAACGTTCGGCATGAACTGGAAACGTGCCCAGCGGTTCAAAGTGTCTCAGAAAGAAATTCCTCAAAATCGCACTGAACGGATATAAATTGCTATAAAACGGTTCAAATTAACTACCTTATGATGTTATTAACACCTAGAACGAGTAAAAATATGACCGGAGAAACATTACTGGCTAAACCAAAGCTTGGAAGGAGGCGAGTCCGACATCCTTCGTGCGCCAGGCGCAGACATGGAAAGGAACCTACTTCCGCTATTTGGTGTCTTATAGAGGCACTGATTGCGCAATCGACTCCATTCAAAGGGTCATCATGTACTGACATCCAGGGGAAGACGTAAGAAGTGTCTGTTTCTCCATAGCATTTACACGGACCTTTAAACTGACTCCAGATCAGGTGCCAAGATGTCTGAAATCTGACTCCCTATCATGAAAAGTGCTGTAGATTGAGTTCTGTTTCACTCAGAGACAAAATTCCAACGGCTATAGAAACTAGAGAGTGTTTTCTATCCAATAATTATAATAATATGCATATTGTACGAGCAAGAATTGAGTACTAGGCAGTTTAATCTGTAGAGCAAATTATGCTAATGCCAAACAGCACCCCCTATAGTTGCAAGAAGTTAACCTGTTGGGGATGGGGGCGCTGTTTAGACTATTTATGCTAATTTGGCTAATTTTTGAAACGGCTTCCCACAAAATCCTTGATCGTACAATATGCATATTATTATTATTATTGGATAGAAAACAGTCTATAGTTTCTATAGGAGTTGAAATTTTGTCTCTAAGTGGAACAGAGCCCATTCTACAGCAATTTCCCTGACATGGAGTCAGATTTGAGAAATGTTGGCCACTCTTCTGAAGTCAGTTAAAAGGGCACTGTCGTTGCTATGACTATACGGACACTTCTTACGTCTTCCCCTGGATGCCTTTACGTGATGACGATTCCAACGGGGTCGATTGCGCGTTCACAGGCCCTACAAATGAAAAAACCCTGAAGCTAGTCATTCTTTGGGAGCTGCGTCATGAGCCTAGAGGACACCGGCGCGCACCTGTTCCAAGCGTTAGTTTAGCCTGTTATATTTCTCCGGTCATCTTTTCACTCGTTATAGGAGTTAAAAACATCATAAGGTAGTTAATTTAAAGCGTTTTATAGCAATTTATATCCGTTTAGTGCGATTTTGGGACATTTATTTTTGCAACGATGTGAAAAGTGGGCACGCTTTTCAGTTCATACCCGAACGCAGTTGACATATCCACATGGCAAGAGGACAGCTTTCCACAAAAGACGATTTCTCCCAAGAAAGGATCCTTGCCCAAGATACTGATGGAAGAACAGCTCAAGGTAGGACATTTTTATTATGATAAATCGTGTTTCTGTCGAAACATTTTAGTGGCTTAGGACGCCATGTTTTTTGACGTAGCTTCGCTTGGCGCAAACTGTATTGAAAAGTAAGGATAAATTAAAAAATGTAATAACGCAATTGTATTAAGAATTAAATTGTCTATCAATCCCTGTCCACCCTATATTTTTAGTCACGTTTATGAGTATTTATGTATAAAGAGTAGATCACTGTCTAAGTGGCGCAAGACTTTTTCTTTACCAGCTTGTCTACATTTCACATTGTCTAACCATGATTTTGGTGTCTAAATATAAACATTTTCGATCAAACTGTATATGCATGTTGTAATGTGATGTTACAGGGAGTGTCATCGGAAGAATTCTGAGAAGGTTAGTGAAAAAATTAATATCTTTTGGCGATGTTGACTTTTATCGCTCACTTTGGCTAGAATCAATGCTGGGCTGCTAATTGCTATGTGCTAAGCTAATATAACGATTTATTGTGTTTTCGCTGTAAGACACTTAGAAAATCTGAAATATTGTCTGTATTCACAGGATCTGTGTCTTTCGATTCGTGTATGCTGTGTATTTTTACGAAATGTTTGATGATTAGTAGTTAGGTAAACACGTTGCTCATTGTAATTATTCTAGTCCATTTGTGATGGTGGGTGCAATTGTAAACTATGCCATCTACCTGAAATATGCACTTTTTCTAACAAAACCTATCCCATACCATAAATATGTTATCAGACTGTCATCTAATGAGTTTTTTTGTTGGTTAGGGGCTATAAATATCTTAGTTTAGCCGAATTGGTGATGGCTACTGGTGTTGGTGGACCAAATAAAAGATGGGTGGATTATGCTAATGTGTTTTTAGGTAATAGATGTACATCTTTACATATTGTGTCTTCCCTGTAAAACATTTTAAAAATCGGAAATGTTGACTGGATTCACAAGATCTGTGTCTTTCATTAGCTGTATTGGACTTTAATGTGTGAAAGTTAAATATTTTAAAAAAATATATTTTTTTAATTTCGCGGCACTGGTTTTTCAGTGGGGGGGGGGGGGGGGTGTGCCGCTAGCGCCACGCTGATCCTAGACAGGTTAAAGACTACCAGAACCCACTGGATTCTCCAATTACCTTGAATGAACTACAGGACCAAATACAAACCCTCCAACACAAAAAGGCCTGTGGTGTTCATGATATCCTCAATGAAATGATAAAATATAGACAACAAATAACCAACATCATCCTTAGCTCTCGCATCTTGCCCAACATTTGTAACCAAGGACTGATCACCCCAATCCACAAAAGTGGAGACAAATTTGACCCCAATTAATACCGTGGGATACGTGTCAACAGCAACCTTGGGAAAATCCTCTGCATTATCATTAACAGCAGACTCATACATTTCCTCCGTGAAAACAATGTACTGAGCAAATGTCAAATTGGCTTTTTTCCAAATTAATCGTATGACAGACCACAT